>NC_034594.1:47296445-47359317 GCF_900095145.1 Mus pahari
TTTTTTTGGTTTTTCTCTGTATAGCCCTGGCTGTCCTGGAACTCACTTTGTAGACCAGGCTGGATATGAACTCAGAAGTCTGCCTGCCTCTGCCTCCCGAGTGCTGGGATTAAAGGCATGCACCACCACGCCCGGCAGCATAGATCTCTTACACATAAAAATGTCACCAAAATATTTCTGACTAGGGAAAAGATGAAGAGGATGTACAGAGAGTTGAAACAACAGGAGAGTGAAGAAGAAAATTTAAAGAACATACTCATGAGAAGGCACTGGATTAAAACTTTCAACAAAAGATAAAAAATTGAGAAGACAAGTTGCATTATGCATTGGATTCAGCAATATGGTGGTCACTTTTGAAAGAGTTTAGTTGATTTAGGCTAGAGAAAGTTAAAGAGAATGAGAAAAATAATGGCAAAATATATAGATGATGTTTTAAAAGAAGTTTGGTTGCAAAATATAATAGAAAACCAAAAATCAGATAAAGATTAAATAAAAATGATCATTTGAATATCTCATTTAACACTTGTCTCTTTGAGGATACTAGATACATATTCAATAAATTATATTAATGTAGTATTAGCAAAATATAATACTGGCAAAGATAACACCAAATTCACAGATTTCATATAGCATAGAAAGTAACAGAAATAGAGAAAACACTGTGTATGTTAGCCACTGCTGACTCTAAGCATTGAGGAATTCCAAGCATCATGGCTTGCTGAAAAAGCAAAGGGCGAAGAAAATGAGATCTAATGTGAGGGAAATCCACAGAGGAGCTATGTCAGTACACTGGGACTGGCAATGTCTCCATGTTCTCTAAGACCCAGCCTTGGCCAGACCATGCTTTACTGGAGCATACAGCGGGATGCTCATACATGCACTTGCACTCACATTACCCTCTTCTTTCCCCATGTTGATGCCTTTAGAATGCTATGATAGAGAAGGCCAGGAGCTGCTGGGTACCACTTAGAATCATACTGAGTATTTCTACAACCCACCTTCGTATACAGCATATAAATTTCCACAGGGAAAACATTGTAGCCTCTTTTTTAGAACCACTGAAATGGTTTATATTGAATGTTTATAGATTGAAAAATCATTTTTTCTACTGAGCATTGAATCAGGTTTTACATAGTAAGTCCTTGTCATCTTCAAACAATCCAATATACATCATTGAATTAACTCTTGTAATTAAATGGATCGATTGCCATTTCAATTTGTTTTATGTTTTCTCCAAAACAAGTTTGCTCTTGTATCATGTTTTAGATAAAGCTGCTTGGTGAATAAAATAAAACTTACTATGAAAGTAGAGAGACTTGAGCTCTTAGATAACGTGTTTCAGTTTTATAATGCACTAATAAAACATGCACACCTACAACTACCCTTATCAAATTTGCTCTTCCTCTTAGATTACATAATCCTAGAAAGTTTAGGAACTTCAAATGTTTCTAGAAAATGGAAAAAAAACTGAATATAGTAAAATATAATGTTATGTAGTGGTTGACTGCATGCATGGCATCACAAAGGATCTGATTCTCAATACCTTTCCTTTGAAAGATAATGAATTGGGGGAATGTTTTAGAGTTTTACTACTGTGAACAGAAAATATAACCAAGGCAACTTCCATAAAGGCAGCCTTTAATTGGGACTGGCTTACAGGTTCAGAGGTTCAGTCCATTATCCTCAAGGAGGGAGCATGGCAGCATCCAGGCAGGCATGATGTAGGACCAGCTGAAATAACTACATCTTGTTCTAAAGGCAAACCGTAGAAGACTGGCTTCCAGAGAGCTAGGATGAGTGTCTTAAAGCCCATGCCCACAATGACACATTTCCTCCAAAAAGGACACACGTACTCCAACAAGGTCACACCTTCTAATATGTCACTCCCTGGGCCAAGCATAAACAAACCTTAGGCTTATATTATACATCTTTCAAGGCAAAGACATAATATTCAGTTGGCTAGTTTACTGTGAACACTCACCTATGAGATAATTTAGTTGGTAACTAATCAATTTTTAACTCAATCCCAAATGATCCACAGTACATGTAGTGGAGTGTAAAAATTGTATAAGCTATGTTACAAAGGTGCCATTTATGAGCTATTAATATAAGTTACACAGTGGTAGTATTTAGGTTTAGGAGAATTTTTAGAATTACAGTTTCAGTTATGCTTAGAGTAAGCTAACTGGTCAAATAAAATTTAAAATTCATAAACAGGTAGCTCATCTATGAATATGGTTAATGAATAAATAAATTATTAGTCAATTTCCAGGTCAAAATGCTTTTGAATTTATTTTTCAAAGTGCTGAAATAGCTAAAAGGATACTCACATCTAATACCTTGTTTAATTTAATGGCAAAAACTTTATTAGTCAATACCTTTCAATCAATATTAGGTTCATGCATCAAAAAGGAAAAGTATTGTTAATTAATGTGACATGTGTGATATCGTTTGCACATATATCCTCAGTAAAATAAAATTATTTTCAATTATAATCATGTAGCAAACAATGCACTAAAATTTAAAGACACATTTTAATTTTAAAATTAATTTAAATGATTAATTGTTTTTGACTTAATCAAATTTTGCTTGTTGACATAGTAGCATGTCCTATTCACTTTATAAGTTTAACTCTGATGTAATTCCACAGAACAATAAATTTCAAGTAACTTAGGTTGACTGCTCTGTCCTTATGCAGCAATATAAAATATCATAAACATAAAGACAAACTATAGGACCATATAGTGCCACTGACTGGCTACATGAATTGCACTCCGAATGTTTCTAAGTCACATTTGTAAGCCATATAGCTCAGCTTCTTTATGTAGACACTGACTGTTCCATCAGGAATTTCCCAAGTTAGTTTCCATGTAAAATAAGGTTTACAAAGGGCTCAAAAGTTTAAATGTTCCAATTTGAAGCATTCACATGATACATTTTTTTCCATTGTTCAAAACAACATAAATTTGGGGAAGTTCGATTATTAAAAATGTAATCAAAATTATGTATTTAGTAAGGGAAATTGATGGACCATTAAGAGAGGACACCAGCTAAAAGTGCTTGGGCTTGTACTCTCAGGATCTACATGTAGAAGGAGGAAAACATCTCCTGGAATTCGTCTTTTGATTTCCATATGTACATGTATGTACATCCCCAACATACATACATACATGCAAATTCATTCATTCATTCACTCACACATTCATTCATTAGTTAAAAGTGGCATTTTAGGACATTCACATTGCATGGTGATGAAAAGGGCTGATACTCCTCATTGCTTTCCTTCTACACAATCACCTCTTTGTGTTTATACCTAATATAAAGTCCAGCTACAGGCTCACCATGGGCACACCACTGACCCACTAACGATGTTTCAGTATTTTTATGTGGAAAAGCCTTTGCATTCACTACTAATCACAGAATAAGTCAAGTTTATTTTAGATTTTCTTATTAAAAAATAAAACTTTAAAATGTATTATGCCTCCAAAACACAAAGTTAAATACTCCTTGCTTGTGTAAACCAGTGGTGCTTATGCATAGCACTTAGACAAAGTATTTGAGATGGGAATTGTTGATTGGAGGCAAAGGCTTGTGGAAGAGGACCAAAATCTACTTCACCATGTGAAATCCATCAATGTATCATTCTTAAAGACTAAGATTCAAACAACAAAGGGGATTGCATTTTAAAATATTTAACAAACCATATTTAAAAAATAATGCATTATAATAACTCAATATTTTACACAGTAGAATTTACAAAACCATAAGAAATGACCTGGAGGAACTGTGAGACTCCTCATTACAGTCACAGGAAGAAGTACAGATGTACTGGTGAACAACTTGTCATCTACTTTAACACATCTGCTTTATCCCTTCTTTAATATGATGAATGTGCAACACAGTCGCTAGCATTTGCTCAGCTCTCAAACTAGCATCCATTGGTATTCAACATGATACCTTTCTATACCTTTATACTTTTTCTTATTAAAGTATATTATAACTGAAAAGTAGTAGGATAATTAGTATTCTTCAAAATGAGCTCTCTAAATCTAATATATATGGGTCAGTTCTAAAAAATAGAGACATGAAACACTCAATGGACTCAGAAGGTTTTATTTATAAATTTACACTCACCCACCTCTGTCTCTTCTCTTTTTTGTCTTTGTCTGTCTGTCTGTCTGTCTCTGTTTGTCTGTCTGTCTGCCTGCCTGCCTGCCTGCCTGCCTTTTTATATACATACATACACACCTGCACACAAGAATAACTAAAGAAAAGAGGCCAATTAAGAGGAGTCGGGGGAGGGGGAAGAGTAATTATATTTTTATTAATTTGAAAAACGGAATCAGGTCATTGAGTACAACAAACGACCAGTGGAGACTCATACCCATTAACTGATTTCACATCGGTAACTGTTCACACAAGCTCTGCTGCTTAACATCCCGTATAGACAGCATTCATCCTGCTAGGCAGACTAGCATGCTGCACAATGGCTTTTCTACGTCTCTGCCTCATCACTCAGCTCACAGAAACACTTAAAACTTAAGGACCTGGGAAACTTCCTTTGTGTTTATACAATTCTTAGGTCTACAACTGCATGTGAAAGCATTTCTTCAAACTCAGCCAACATTTGCAACAACATTATTCTTTCATATTTTGCTATGAGGCCCTTTATACTCTCTTACACTGTCCTCTAACCTGGTTCTCCATTCCTTAGTTAGCAGTCTGGCTATCTCCTAACTTCTTCAACCTGGCCATATGTACTCATACGTACTCATTTCTGATGACCTGCCCAATGCTAGGTTACAGTGAGCTATCATATTGCTAATATAAATCATTGTTTACTAATCAAAATGATCCAAAGCTGGAAGCTTGGAAGCACTTGCCTCATGGAATGAGAAAACTCCATAGGCCACATGTGAGAAAACTTTCTTTCTCCCTCTTCCTCTTCTCTCCCTCTCTTCTCTCTCTCCTTTCCTCTCCTCTCTACCCCCTCGGTGTGTGTGTGTGTGTGTGTGTGTGTGTGTGTGTGTGTGTATTTGTGTGTGTGTGATGCGAACATGGCCTTTAACTAACTGGGTAACTGAGTATCAATTTTTAATAAAGGTGAATTTTTGTTCTCTTATACAGTTATAAATGAGTACATGACCTATTTAATTAAATGCCATTTTATAAGCACTACAATTATGAATACATTTGAGCTTTAGAAGACAGAACATTGTAGGCAAGGAGATAATGACTATTGTCTAAAAATATTCTAAGTATAAAAAAATTGACTTACCTGAAGATACGATATTCCTACATTTTTAAATAAATGTGGTTTATATAGAAATTCAAGTATAATGTGGATATATTCTTTCCATTTTACACTTACGTACTGTGGATGGCTTCTTTCCATTTTATGTGTCTATGTATGAATATAAGCATATATGTATGCATATATTTGTCTATCCTAATTGCCTTGATTAATAGAAATACATTTTAGGATGTAAAGCAACTTTAACAGAAGAAGCAGAAAGGATATGTGTCCCCTTGATTTTGAAATAAGTACAGTTCTTCCCTGCTGAATTTATGTAAATGATGAGATTCTAAAATAAACAGAAAGAACATTCAGGCTGCGTACCAACAGAATGCCTATAAGGAAACCACCATGACAGATTCATCATTTTTTAACTCTAGTAAAAACAAATGTAGCAAGTGGAAAATTAATCCAGCAGAGTCAAAGAATCAGGTTCTACATAGGTTTCTATGTCCTTTGGAAAAGTTATCTTGCCCTCTGTACCTCAATTTGTTGGCTAACTGGTTGATTTGTATTAGCTAAACATCAAGGAAGTTAGTTCATTTTACATCGAAAATACTATATTTAGATGGACTAATACCCCGTTTGGTGTACTCTTAGTCAAAATACAATAGGATATAAGGCACACCTTACTATGTATCTCTCTCTAGTTAGAAGTAATTTGGCATTCTGTATAACATCTGGGCTTTCTTTAATGATAGTAGTTTTTAACATAATTCTAAGGTACTCGATGATATTTGAGTGTTTCTATACTCTTAAGAAGTATGTAATGTGATAACATCACTTAACAGATGTCCCCCAACAATAACAACCCCACAATCCCTACAGAAGCAACACGGACGCTCAAAGGACAGACACCAGGCACTGAAGTTTTTGGTTCCATCATGATGAGACCTTTGCACAAGTTAAAAAGGACCTTGTTAGATTTTATTCTGAGTATCTAGGGGTACATTTTTGAATTTTTCTGAGAATAATAATCATAACCTTTGTCAAGAGCCAGTGTGTTCTCAGCAGAGTCAACCTCCTTTTCTCTGAACCCTCTCACTCCAGGGAACATCTCTTGCTGCTCAGAGAAGAGAGCAGTGGGGCCATGGGAAGCCTGCACCTGTTTGTCACTGTTATCAAACGCAGCCTGGGGCTTCCCCCAGCAATAGAGCTCTGATTCCTAAACCACAGAGCGGCATCTACTCTCCCAAAGAAATCTCTTGTGTGCAAACAGAGGTTGAACAGCATGTTTTCTTTCGAGGAGAAAAATGAGTGTGTCCCTTCGCATCTTAGTTCCAGAATAGGGCTATCCTTTTCAGGGTTGGCACCATGAATAAAGCTGTACCATTGCCCTGAGATTGTCTTGCTTTACTGGAAGAAGCAAAACATATATTACACGTGACAAGAAAACAATATTAATATTTATCAAAACTGAGTTGTATAGAACAAATGAAGTGAATCATATGGAGTTTTCATAGATTTTTTTTATCAAGATTTTTAGAAATTCAAATTAGTTCTATGTGAAGCATTAAATTTCAAAAAAAACAAAAACAAAACAAAAAAAAAAAACAAAAAATGCAACCTTTTACAAAATATACTCTCCTAATCTGAATAACCAGAAAAAAAAATGCCTTAGACATTTTTTGGGAATGATCCAAATCTTGAGTCCAGCCTGTGGTAATTTGGGTAAAGATTATAGGAGAGAGAATTTGTAAATATCTGCCTTTAGTGTAAGAGCAATGTAGATGCCCTCATAGTTTAAAATTACTGAATTTATTGTAATTATTAAGTATATATTTATTATTAGAAAATTATTATAAGAAAATAGAAAGCAAATAAAATAGGTACTGATTCATTTCTGTATGATTTTTCTTAATTATTTCTTCTGACTAGTTTGTCATTTCCACAGCTGAATAAGTGACCTTAAGCTGTTAACTTTCACCTTGGCAGATATCCCTACAGGCATGAGTACGGATGGCGAATGTTTACGTTGAGAGAGAATGTGATTGTGTGGCTCATGTGTAATTTGCTCATTTATTCTTTCTCTCTTGGCAGGATGTTTCAGAGAAAAAGGCACGTGCTTTAAAGCATAAAAAAAAAAAAATTTGAAAAAGAAAACCAAAGAATTTCTTGCAAGACAGAGCCTAGAGCATTTTGACAACATCAAATAAAACCCCTCCAGCATGTTCTCCCTATGCCGTGCCTTTGTGCACTCATTTCAGCCCGTGGGCACATTTCCCATGGCACACAAAAGGTCTCAAAGCCATGTTGATAGACATAAACACATATGGATTGCTCATTTGCCATTCTGTCTAAAAAGTCCCGTACGAATACCCCTAAAGTAGATTTCATTTGAAAACAAATTCTTGGAATATCATTTTGACCATGAGTAGATTTGTTTTGTTTTGTTTTGTTTTAGATACAAGTCAATGACACAGTATGCTTGGTTATTAATAATAGGTAAAGACTACTCACAGTGCCATATATGAAAATGTAAGCATCTATACATACAAATCTACAGACACATATATTTTATAAAGCCCTATGTGCACTCATGTTTACTTGAAACTCTCACTGTGTGTATGTGTGTCTGTGTGTTTGGTATATGTTTATATATGACTGTGAGTTTCAGTGTGGTGTGGTGTATCATATGTGAATATATATATATAGATGCCTGAAGTGGTTATCAGGCATTTACTTTAGTTACTCTCTCCATTTATTTATTTAGCTAGCTAGTTATTGAGATAGCCGCCACTGAATCAAGAGCTGACTGACTGATTCAGGTAGATGTCCTGTCAAGTCAACATCAGGGATCCACAAGTCTTAGGCATTTCACAGGGGAGCTGAGGATTTAAACTCAGGTTTTCATGCATGCATCATGTGGTATTACCAAAGAGAAATGCAGCCCCCAACCCCATCGTCTCAGACATTTGGACTCTACTTTGTGTCACTATTTGCAAAGTTTACACTGTTCAGAATTGCTAGAGGAACTATGTCACTGGGAACACACACAAATTTGTAGTCTTTCAGCCATTTCTAGTTTACTTTCTCAACTTCCTGTTTGAGGCTCAATATGTGAGTTCTCAGCTTCCTGTCTCTCTATCATGTGAGCTGCTTGCTGACAAACTTCTCTACCAGTCATACAGGGATATTGTCCTTCTGGAAACATAAACACATGTGATTTTTTTTTTCTCATTAAGCTGCTATTCTCTTGCTTTTTATCACAGACACAGTAAAGAACCCGAAATCCATGATAAACAATTTACTGACAACCATCTTCCCCAGGTTTCTATTTTTAGATTATCTTAATGTTTGTATCTTTAACCTTCTTGTCTTTGGCTTAATTTCAGATATATGTTTGCATTTGTTTTCATTTCATAATGTGAGGTTGATAGAACATGTTATTCCTATGGATTTGTCCTGAAAATTATGTTACAGAAACTGCTTCATTGTCCTAACATAAAGAATAATCTTCCTATCTGGATTATTCTCTGAGACATGTAATTGAAATAGTTGATGAAGGGATATACATATATTATTATGATTTCTGAATATTTATTTGTGCATGATATAATAGTCATAGGCATTATGGCTTCATAGGAGAAATTTTTGCTTATGCAATAAAAACTATACCACATATTAGGTAAAGTTTATAATGGCTCGATGCAATTAGAAACTAATTTATCAATTGCCTTATTTGTGAAACACAAATCAAACCTAAACATATGTGAACTTACTGCCATGAAGATCCCTTCCCTAATCCTGTATTGTTGGAATAAACATTCTAATTTTAAGAGACTCCCAAGCTTTATGTGTTTACTGAGTGGAAACCAAGTGGATACTCCACAGGTGTCTCACATTACGACTGTTTTGACAGCACATATTTTATTTGTTTTTCCACACCAACAGAGAGACCCAGCAGTGTTATAGTAATTGAGCCAAGAAAAAAAAAAAAGAAAGAAAGAAAGAAAGAAAACAAAACCATCACTAAAAGTACTGATTTGCATTTATTAAGAAATTTAAATTCCAAATAAACAATAAATACATACTTTGATTATTATCAGAAGCCCTAAATAATGTGTGTTATAAAAACAAGAGGTTTGTCATTTAAAGATATGTAGTGAAAATTTTAATGAAAGGCCATCTAACGCGGAGAAATAAAGCATTGTCTGGTATTTCTACTTATGTAGCATGAAGTATGGAATTTCTAGGCATTAAATTCACTCATTCCTATATAATGATCACTCAAAGGAAGTAATAATGAATGAGTTTCAAATACAGTATAGAAGCTATCATTGGGGATATAAATTCTTAGCTTAACTAGAAGCTTGACCTGACATGGGCATTTGAATTCTTTGAGGGAAACTAAGACATTAAGAAGTAAAAGAATAATGAAGTAAAAATTTTTTTTACATCAAGGAAGCATTGGCTCAAATCATTTTTGCCCCATTCATGTTATTTAATTCTTCCTAAAATTCATTTAATATATTTTGAATATTTTGAAATATTTGCACCTGCTTTTTTATTAAATGATAATCATTCTATTTTAATGACATGCTGCTGAACATAAACCTATGGGGTTACATTGATACCACTATGTGAGGGAATACATACAAAATGAGAAATTGAACTTTGACAGAAGTCCCTAGTTGTGCATGTGGAGTTAAATGTTTAATTATGTGCTTAAACTTCCTTTTTGAAGTGTTCATGTTACAAAAATACACTAACATTCTCTGTTGAATTGTAAAGGGTAATGTCATGAACCTGCTTCTATGGGGGAAAATGAGCATTAAAAACTATGAGTCACATTTTATCTTAAAGTTTCCAGGAATATAGGTAGGTAGTAGTTATCATTAAATAATCACAGGAAAGGTAAAGAGTAAGACATAGTTTTATATATGTCAGACATATTCCCCAAGAAAAAAATGAGGTTATTCTATGTTTTCTGGTGTGGCTCTACTCTGCTCAGCTCAACTGTATCTCTAAGAAGGATGCAATAAATGGCAAACCTTATACAGATGTATCAGGGATTAAAAAATAGCTCACATGCCATTATTCTATTGAGATCTGTATGTGGCTTATAGTAACAAAAATGGAACTAATATCTAGTTTGTCCTAAGCACTGTGCTATATACAGTTTTGGTTTTTTTTTTACTATTTTCAATTATTTCTTTTTTTCAGATTGATATACTAAGCCCTAAAACTTAAGTGATTTTGAGTTTTCATTTTGTTAAATAAAGTAAGAGTATTAAATTCTAATCATCAGGCTTGAAAATTCAATATTTCTACTGTTTCATGTTTGCTTGATTGGAAAAGCAATGTGTATTTTTCTATCATGTGAAATTCCATCTTTATTATTATAGGCATACAGGCTACTTAGCTATCTTTTTTTTTTGATAAAATACTAAAAACATACTTTCCAAAATCCCCTGAATACTGAATATCCATATGTAGAGTATAATAACTGGATTCTTTCTCCATTCCCTCCATAATTTAATTCATAGTGGATCAAGACTTTAATACAAGACTTGAAATTTTGAGTGCACAGAATGAAATGGTACAAGAACTAAGCGTAAACAGAAATGCAAATTTCTGACTATGACATCTATAGCTGATGAAACAATAACTGACTGACAAATGAAATTTCATGGAGTTCAAAATCTACCAAGAAACAATTGCCACAGTAAAGAGATGGCTGACACAACCAGGAAAATTATTTGTCACCGATTCATTATATTGAACCGAGACTTATTGCCAGGAATATGTAAAGAACTCAAAGCCTGAACAGCAAACCACAGGAAGAATCCAGTCAATAGAGAGGCAAATGAATGGAACCCACAGGTCTCAAAAGAAGTAGAAATGGGCAATAAATAGATGACAAAATGTTCACTACTCTGAGTCAGCAGGGTAGAGCAAATCAAAACTCAACTCCAGTTCTCTCTCATCTCAAAGAGAATAAGGGTCACAGAGAAACAACCAACAGTCTGACAAGCAGGCATGCTGAGGTCACCTCTTGTACTTCTGAAGCGATGACAAAGATTAGTATCAGGTGCTCAAAACCTAAAATACAACTATCAGATGATCCTGCAATTAGAATCCTGATTTGTAGTTCCCATCGTATACAACAGAGCTATGGCATATTGATATTTATATTATAATGTTGTTCACAGCAAATTATAAACTCAGCCTAGTATTTTTATAAACATAAAGAAAACCTATGTATTTATGTTATTCAGCTTCGAAGAATATGTCATGTGCAGGAAAATGGAAAAAAAATAAGTGAAGTAAACTTAAGAAAGGAAAACATTGATTGTTTCCCAATCATATGTTGTAAATGGAAATTTTTCTTTTATTTTCTCAGTTGAAGTGATGAGATGAGAGTCAGTATGAATCTGGGCTAATAATTGTCTCAGGGTATATCAAACTATCTTTAGGCATAGGCATGGAAGCTTCTAGCATTCGTACAATCTAATCTTCTGCAAGCCCAGACCTGGAAGGCTTCAGTTTCCAGCCTGTTTGCGAACCTAGTCTTAGAATGTTTTAGACTCCAAGACATAATGCTGAATAAACTCCCTCTTTCTAGCTCTTTCTGAACTCTCACTGGCTGGTTCAACTCAGCTGTTTTGGCACAATTTCCTCTCCAAGCTGACTGACTCAAACAGGATTCTCTTGGCTTCACACTGAATTTCAGTAATTGGACAGGCTGCCTCTGAACTCCAGGAAATGAACTGCTCTGAACTGAGCTGAATTGAATGCCATGCTCTGTACTCTTCAATGCTCTTAAGTAACCTCACTTTCCTATCTGCTCTGGTGATTCATTCTGTCAAATCTTTCTCTGATTTGTCAGTTTGTCTGCCTCTCCACTAGACATCATTGTTTGGGATTAAGGATGGGTACTAAAGTCATGTCTCTAGTCCAGCCAGAGAGATTGAAGATGTGTGGCAAATCTGCATCCAGGTAGGATAATAACATCTTCAGATGTGAATCCTTAGCCAAAGCAGCCATGTTACTGGATTAAAATTCTTCTACACTGTATAAAATATAGATTTTAAAACACCATGAATAACAAGTTTTCTAGAGTAGCTCCCCTAAAGAATATCCTAAAGAAGTTAAGAGGGGTACTTGCTATAAAAGAATATATATATATATATATATATATATATATATATATATATATATATATAAAACTTAAGAAAAATTCATAGTGAGACAGTTTTTGTTCAATTAACATATAAAAGTTAACAAATAAAAAGTAAAGATAAATGATATTTAAATGATTTTATCACTGAACTGTTTTGATATAACTTTGCTATTCAATAAGATTTTATGATTTTGACCTAACCTTAGTGTTTGTCTTAATTTAAAGACTCTCTTACTGTCTACATCCCTTTTTGCATTGCATTAGAGAAGTCTTTTATTTTATTAGATATTTTCTTTATTTACATTTCAAATGTTATCCCCTTTCCTATTTCTGTCCCTCAGCAGAGGAATAGATACAGAAAATGTGGTACATTTATACAATGGAGTGCTACTGAGCTATTAAAAACAACAAATTTATGAAACTCTTAGGCAAATGGATGGATCTGGAGGATATCATCCTGAATGAGAGAGAAGTCTTAACAAGGCACCTAAAACTTGCAGCATTTAACAAACATTGGCTATTATTTAAGAAACACTATAGATATGTACATACTTTTGGTTGTTTGTCTTTTGTATCTCACTAATTTTATGCACTGATATTTCCAAAGAACTTCTTATGGTTTAACACCTGGTAGCATAGATAATCATTTGCAATTATAACTAGAAATACTTTTAGATAGAAAGTCATTTGAAGCCATGATTGTATATTAGCAAAAAATGTTATTGACAAGTATACTATTATTTAGAACCTTCTATGTAATTTCTGTTAATGTAATAATAATATAATACTGATTATGTCTCATTTCAGAGTGATAATTGAATATCAAAGAAGGGTGTTAATATTTAAATCAAATAAAAATTTACAATCAAAATGTCACCAGTAATCTTATATAGGAGATTAAATTGCTATGAAACTGGCTCATCTAATGTTATTGCTTTAAATTGTTTTTCATATTTTATACTTAGTGATCAATGAAATGTGAGAGAAGTAACCTTCCCCTTAACAATACTATTAGGTACATACAATAATTGATGAATATGTAAATTATGCATTTAATCTTCAGTAACATCACAGAGGAGGTGATGTCTTATGAACTCATATATGTTTTTAGTACACATGATAATTAGGCTTTATTAATTCCTAAAGGTATTTTAGCCAAACAGTAATTTTTGTTCCCCTTTCCCTGAACACCATAAAGGACCATTTGAAATATGATATAATTTTAATTAGAAAAATTTATCATTATGACATCTAATTTCTAAGGACATGAGATGACAGTGTAGTGCACATATAGTTGTTCAGCCACAGATTCTGCAAAAGTTCAGTGTTATCAGGGACAAAGTTCATTGCCATTCTTCCCTTAACTTTCTTCTTATGATGTCGAAACAGTACAGCTACAGGTATATAAAACACTATTTTATTATCCTTTCTATATTACTTGGAAAGACAAAAGAAACATTTATCAGATATAACATCAATTTTAATAATATTTTATAGACATGTGGTGACCTGAGCTTATGATACAGTTATATATGAACAAACTGTTTTACACAAATATTTGTATTGTTTGTTTTTTTTCCATTGACTAATGAGAATGTGCATGTACATTGGTATATGCTTCCTTAATATTATTTTTGTACTCCTTTCTCTCTAATGTCTTATCAAATAACATTTTAGAAGGAGCACATGAATAATGGTATGACAAAGAACTCCTCATATTTACTCAATTATTTAAATTCTCTGGGAAACAAGTTCAAACAGTATCAAGGAATAGGTAATCTTCAGAGTTGTTGGCATTGCATCCTATAATTCTGTGCATTTTTCCAATAAGTATATGGAGCTCATTATTTTTATTTATTCCCATTTATCCACTGTATTAAAAGGAAATCTACTCTTTTATTAATATTTTTTTCGAGACAGGGTTTCTCTGTGAAGCCCTAACTGTCCTGGAACTCAGTCTGTAGACCAGGCTGGCCACAAACTCAGAAATCCCCCTGCCTCTGCCTTCAAAGTGCTAGGATTAAAGGAGTATGCCACTGTTGCCTGGTAGATTTATAGATTTTTTTCAACATAATTTTTTTAGGTGAATAACATGTGAATTCAAAATAACATGACGTTTATCTTAAAAATTATTCAAAATTGAACCAATTTTAGATTGTGACCCTAAAATTTGCATGATTTAGGAATGGATACAGAAAATGTGGTACACTTACGCAATGGAGTACTACTCAGCTATTAAAAACAATGAATTCATGAAATACTTAGGCAAATGGATGGAATTAGAAAATATCATCGTGAGTGAGGTAACCCAGTTACAAAAGAACACACACCGTGTGCACTCACTGATAAGTGGATATTAGCCCAAAAGCTCAAAATAACCAAGGTAAAAATTCACAGACCACATGAAGCTCAACTGTGGAGCAGAGACTGAAGGAAAGGCCATTCAGAGACTGCTGCACCTGGGGATCCATCCCACCTACAGACATCAAACCCAGACACTATAGCAGATGCCAAGAAGTGCTTGCTGACAGGAGCCTGATAGAGCTGTCTCCTGAGAGGTTCTGCCAGTCTGGCAAATACAGAGGCAGATGCTCACAGCCAACCATTGGACTGAGCATGGAGTCCCCAATGGAGGAGTTAGAGAAAGGACTGAAGGAGCTGAAGGGGTTTGCAACCTATAGGAAGAACAATATCAACCAACCAGAGCCCCCAGAGGTCCCAGGGATTAAACCACCAACCAAAGAGTACACATGGAGGGAACCCATGGCTCTAGCTGCATATGTAGCAGAGGATGGCCTAGTCGGTCATCAATGCGAGGGGAGGCCCTTGGTCCTGTGAAGGCTCAATGCCCCAGTGTAGGGGATGCCAGGGTAGGAGACTGGAGTGGGTGGGTGGGCTAGGGGAAGGGAGGATGAGATAGCAGCTTTCCTTCGGGGAAAGGGGATAACATTAGCAATGTAAGTAAATAAAATATCCAATAAAAAAGAATACACGCTAAAAATTTAGTAATTTTAAAGTTTCTTACGACTTTTATCAAAAGTGACTTCCTCAGATATCATTCCTTTTTAAAAGTGAATTAAGTCCAGTGATTAGTAAACCCCATGGTTCTGGAGAGATGACTAGGTGAATGAAGTAAGTGTTTTGCAGTTACAAGGTCAGTAGTTGAATGGATGTACAGCCAGAAGCAGTGGCACACATCTGCTATCCCAGTGCTTCTGTGACAATGTGGGGAGTGGGGGCAGGAGAATCCCTGGAAGGAGAAAACTACCAAGCAGTGAATAAGTTACATCACAGACAATAAGGCATAAGACTAGATCTGACCCTGATGCTGTCCTCTAACTTTCACACACCAGGGCACATATAAACAGGCATGCTCACACACACACACACACACACACACACACACACACACACATGCACACACAGACACATAGGGAGAGAGGGGGGGGAGGAAAGGAGGAAGGGAGGAAGGGACGAGGGAAGGGGAAAGGGGAGGGAGGAAAGGAAGGAAGGAGGGCGACAAAGGAGAGGGAGACAGGAGAGACAGGAAAGACACACAATGACACAGTGACAGGAAGACAGAGAGAGAGACAGAGACAGAGAGACTATAAATAAACCGGTAGAAGAGTTCATCCTTAAATCCTTTTACATAGATATATACCAGGAAGGAAAATTTACTACACTAGTGACAGAAGACAGAAACTCATATTTTACTTAAAATACAGGATATAAAGTATCTAGGCATGTCCTCTTAGATATATTAAGTGGGGTGTATTCTTTATCAAAATAGACTAAGATATTAATTTAGTTAGTGTAATGTTATCTACTTAAAAAAACTAAGCCAGTGGAAGGGATGTTTTTATGGCTAGTGTATTAATTAATCTGATTAAAAGTAACATTTTACTGTCTCCTTTAAAAAGACTAAACATGATTTGCAGTGACTAGCAAATATAGTAAGCTCACAGATATCTATTCAGGTTTGCAATTTTTGCTTCATTTCAACCATGTCCAAATCATTTACCAATAAAATAAAATAAAAGATGTCATATTAGACTTATATGTCACATCTTCTCAGGGAACACAATATAGCTCACACCACGTTGAATTATTATGTATTTTATACTTTATAGTGCTAAAACAAAGCAAATACTCTGTTTAGGAATCAATTCCTTTTAAAATTATGCCAAGTAATTTTAGTTCACAATACATAATCAGTCCAATAAAATCCTAAGAAACATTCTATACACACAACCCTGATCTCCCTTGAGTCTTTTGACTTCCCAACTAATATATCAAAAATGAGCTAGCTCTTGTCAACATACAAAAATAGAAGTTCTGCCAGTGAACGTAGTATCAGCACTACACGAATAATTCTATGTATCCCCACCTCACCTGTTTGAAGTTCATGTCAGTTACAAATTACACTGCTTTAGGGAAGTGGTCATAGTAGGTCCTGTTCTCAGTCCTGGCACTTCACCATGTATTAAAACTTGCATATATTTACAGTACCAGGAGTGAATTACCTGCTATTGAACTGGCCATAACTACAGTGTTTGGTTACCTCTCTATGACCTCCTTATTCTCAGACTTTTTGTAGCACGGTAGTAGAAGGAAAATCGGGAGCTTTGTTATCTGGATGCACGTTTCTGTTTTATGAATTATTGTTTGTCATGTAGGTATTAGTTAAACCAGTAGTTTAGAGAGAGGACTCATAATGATGAAGCAAGGTTATATTTGTAAACCATTTCTAATGATTAATATTGATTAATTATTGATGTTATTTTTGATACAGTTCTCAATAGGGTCAATATCTTAGGCTCTATTCTTTCATCCTAACTTTTCTGCTTATAGATTTCTTAGAATAACTTTGTAGGTGAAGTTAAAAATCAATTATATATTAGTATTTTCTCAAATTATTTCTCATAATTCACATAGTTAAAATTGTTTCAAATAAACTACATTAGAAAAAATGATATGAAGTCTAAAGTATTTTAAATATAAGAATATTAAGACTCATGCCTTTTATAATGAAAATCTCATTAGATTATCATCAGGTATATGTTTTTACCTAAAATATTTACAGTAAACATAAAACCATGAAGTTAAGAGAATGAGATAAATGTCAAAACTAAACTATATTCTTTCTTCTGTTAACAGCCACTATAATATTCTAAAACTGATATTTTAAAATCAAACTCAAGTTTCTATTCTTTGCTCGCAGAGTAGATTAAAAATCAAAATTGCTGACTTGGAAATCAACATTTTATTCGATTGAAACCTTTAATTGACATCACAGAGACAAATCAAGCTGAGCAAACAGGTGACAATAAAGATTTTCCCTTAACTTTTCGATAAATATGCAACATGATACTTATGGTTACTATAATGCCACAAGTCAAGCAAAATGACTCAACTTACAAGGAAATTAAATAATTTGTAGCATAAAGAAAAGAAGCATTCCAGAGCTGGTGTAAAACATCCATCATTGTTCTTACTTGGAGCAATGCTGAAGAGAATACAGATGCGCTCTTTGCAGTCTTTGGTCCCCTCAATATTCCCATCTAATTGGTGTAAATTAAGAACATATTTTAAAGTAGATTCTTAAAAGGAGGAATTATTTTCCCTATTTGAACTGTATGTTCATTTATTTTGCTTATGATTAAATAAGTTAAATTGTATTAGAAAAATAATAACTAAAGTTTCTTGGTTTATAACATTCCTAAGTTAGAAAATGTTGGGCTTATATATTTTCATATCTGGTCAAGAGGCTGCTTGTCTCTTATCGTGTTTATCATTAAGTAAATAGGGGGTGAAGAAAGGGAGCTCTCTATAGACACTTGGAGAGCTTGGTGACACACAGTGTCCTAGGCTCATTTCTGTTGTAATGATAAAATACTTCAAAGAAAGCATCTAGACAAAGAAAAGGCTTATTTGTCTTATGACACTAAATTATAGTGCATCATTTCAGGGAGGAAAAGGAGGAAATCAAGCATCTACTCACATCTTTAGCCCAGAAACAAAAGAGAATAAGTGAATTCTTGCTTGCTTGTTCTCTGCTAGTTTTCTCTTCTCTTATTTTGATCAGAACCTCCTCCCTTCTCCATAATACCACAGGGTGCTGGGCATTCTTTCATCAAGTAAAATAAAGGCAACCTCTCACTGAGAAGCTCAGGCAGCCAATCAGCTTTTACACTTTCCTTAAGAGTCTTCCCCTCAAGTACAGCGATTATTGGTTGGCCATGCCCTGAGTTCTTGCTCCCTCCCTAGTGCCTGCATTTCTTGTAAACAGGACAAATTTTGGGTTGAAAGTTTTGTCATCTCTATTGCTCCACTGGGGTTAATGCCTGACTATAGGAGGTGACCTCTTCAGGTTCCATATTCCCAGTATAGTGAGACACAGCTAAGTTGACCTCAGTTGATTCTTGGGTGCCTCCCTTATGCCCAATCTCTGTCTTGTCCTAGAAATGACGTTTACCTCATCAACACATGTTAGTTGCAGATTTCCAATCATTTTCATGGCCATCTAGCCATATCCCCCGTCTTTTCCTACACTTGTTCCTGAATCCCCCATTCCCTTCCCTATTCTCCCTCCCTCCTAGTTCCCTCCACCCATTTGCCTCTTATGACTATTGTTTTCCCCCTTTTAAGTGAGATTCTAGCTTCCTTCCTTGGGCCATCCTTCTGGGTCAGCTTCTTTGGGTCCATGGAGTATAACATGTTACCCATGCTTTATGACAAACACCCACTCATAAGTGAGTACATACAATGTATGTGCTTTTGGGAATTGGGTTACCTTATTCAAGATGATATTCTCAAGTTCCATCAATTTGCCTGCAAAATTCTTGATAACTTGGTTTTTAATAGCTGAACCATAGGAAAACAACAATCCTTAACACAAATGATACTCTGTTATGCTTGTAAACAGGAGCCTCCGAGTGGCTCTACCCAGCAGCAGATTCAGACAGATTCAGGAGCTTGGGGACTTTTATGGAAGAATAGGAGGAGAGCTAAAAATCACCACCCTTGTTTTTGGGTGCCTCCATTATCGCAGGTCTCTGACTTGTCCTGGAGAGAATACAGGACTCAAAGGTGATAGGAACTGCACAGGAAGACCAACAAAGTCAACTAACCTGGAGTCTTGGGGCTCTCAGAGTCTGAACCACTTACCAAAGAACATACATGGGCTGGACCTAAGCCTCCCCATTCATATGCAGTAGATGTGCACTTTGGCCTTCATGTGGGCTCTGAAAAACTGGAGTGCAGGGGTTATCCCAAAAGCTGTTGCCTGTTTGTGGGATATGTTCTACAAGCCTTGTCTGGCCTCAGTAGGAGAGGAAGCATCTAGCCTCACAGAGACTTGAAGTGCTTGGGAAGGGGGATATGCACGGGGACCCCACCTATTCATCTGCTCAGGGGATGGAGGATTGTGGGGAGCCGTCCTCACAATTGTCATGGCAAGATGGTGCTGGCATCTGGTGTTCTAACTGGTAAACAAGTGGTCTGCGCATGTGCTGGGTAAATTTCCATCCCTTGCGCCCTGCCTGTCCCGTGGCGTTATCTGGGCTGATAGTGAGCAGCCAACCAGGGAACTACACGTCCTAGGCGGAGAACATTTCCTATATAAGGGAGAGGGTTTTTCACCTTGGGGTCTCCGCTTTCGAGTAGCTTATACATTGCCTCTCGAGATGCATTAAAGCTTTACTGCAGAAGGATCCTAAGGATGTGTCGCGTCTTTCTTGCTGGCGAGATGGTAGGATGGCAAGGATGGGGGAATGATTGTGGGAGTGTGTGACAGAGAGAGTGCCAGAGAGTGGGAGACAAAGTGAACAAGTAAAAAAAAAAAAAGAGTCCCCCCCCCCCTAATTCTAGAACATGTCAAGTAGACAGTTTAAAACTCACCAGCAGCTGACTGGGCAATGTTTACACAGAAAGAGCTCAAGGGTATTCAAGGTTGCTTTCTGTCATCAACAAATTATAGTCTTGTAGCACTTTTTTCTTTCACTGGAGCAACATAAGTAACAGTACGTTCATTCAGATGGCTCAAAGGGTAAAGGCACTTGTGACCAACCCTGGTGAACTGAGCTTAACACATTGACCCCAGGTCACCTGGTGGCATGAACTGACTCCTAAAAGTCATGTCTGACCTCCACACATGGTCATGATAAACAAATGTTTCCCTCTTTTCCTTCCCTAACTAAATGTAATGAAAATTGAAACAAACATTAAGACCAACTCTTGACTAGATACTTATGTTGTTAAAACTTAAGGTCAAAAGGCAATCTACACTTAGAGATTCTCATTTTATCACTATCACAACTGTCAATGGACGGCCTATTTAGAACCAATTAGAACCCTTAAAGTATAAACTACAAACAGGCTATAAGTATAAAAAAGAAAAAAAAAGAAAGAAAAAAACCCTATATGTGGTATTTTAATAGCTTTGTGAAGTAACCTTACAGTTTTTGATTATAAAAAACATACTGGTTCTATTTTGGTACTCACCAAGAGCATCATAATCATCATCATCATCATCATCATAATCAGCAACAACATCATCATCGTCAAAGAATTCACTTAGTACTAACAAAAAAACTAAATGGAAAAGAGTCCATGAGTTTGTTAAAGAGCATTATATAAGAAGGTCTTAAGTAAAGAAAGGAAAAGGGACACGAAATAGTTATTTTACAACCACAACAAATAAATTATTTAAACATTTTAATAACTGCATTATATAAATATTTTGTCTCGATATGTGTATTTTCATTACATGGGTGCCTGCCACATGAGGCAGAAGACTATATTGAATCCTCAAGAATTAGAGTTATGGATATTTATGGGCCACCATGTTGGTGCTGGGAACTGAATTCAGGTCCTCTGAAACAAACAAACAAACAAACAAAAACCAAAAAACAGTCCATGCTCTTAATTCCTCAGCCATCTCTCCAACACACACACACACACACACACACACATACACACACACACACACACACACACACACAATGTTAATTACATCTTTTAAAAATATGTGACAGCTTAGAGTTATCACAGTGCTTAGGGAAGCTGAGGCCACTGAGGCCTAGGAAGTAGAATGACTTGCCCCAGAAAAGGACTTGATGGAAGGAATCAGACCGGGAGCAATTCTCTCATCCCAGTCATCCTGTTAGTCAATACTCGCTTATTACCTTGACTTAAATAAAGCATGTTACTCCTGTGGTACTACACTGACTAACACTATTGGCATGTACTCCACATGACTCAAGTAACTAAAATTACATAAATTATAATCAATTTCCTCAGTTGTACTAGCCTAAATTCAATTGTTATATATGGCAACTGTATCTTCCTCATAGAAATTTCCACTGAATAGTCATATGGAAGAAATGCAGCATATGAAACCGATGGCTCCTTGCACGGCAGATTCACTTGACTGCAGAAATCATATTAATCATGATTTATAAAAGTACTTCCCTATGCTTACACACTATAGCCAAAAGGTAAATATTTGACAGAAACAAAATATTTACCTGAGTAGACAGGTATATAGAGATAACTTAGAATAGAGATAACTTAGAATATCTCATACTTAGCACAGTGTTTTGAATATTCAAGTAGAATAAATCAAATTAGTGAATATTTGAATTGACCTAACTTTTGAAAATAATCTTGAAACTTTTCCAGTAATATTGAATCCATTAATATGCTTGCCGATAATGGTTCACAAGCTAATAACATTTATGGAAAATTATCTACAGTTCAGTTGAAGTGACAATAGAATGAGTTCATAGAGTTCTTATATTTAAATTAAATCAGTATCTGCATTACTGACATTCTGTGCATTTGCTTGTATTTTATTGCCAACTTACCATTAATCATATAAACAAACATTATACAAACATCTTAGCAATAATTCTTTCTGAACTACACCCTTTAAGACTTGAATATTGGTCTGTTTTTATTTACAAGGAATTTAGTATTTCTTTAATTGTGAACTTGGAGAAAATGTCTTAAGTAATTCTTGGAAATAATAGAACACAAAGAAACAGATTTGGAGATTGTAGAACGTGGTGCACTGTTCAGTTATAGGACTGTAGGGTGGATTTCCACAGATACAATCAAATTTCCAGACAAATGTTTGTCAGGTCAGCATCATGGGACAGCATGTAATATAGGAGCAAAAGGCACAATGGGGCTGTTTTGTACTGAATAAAAACCTCAGTAACAATACATATTATACATATGTTCAGTAAAGTGGAAGACTTTTTTCTAAGTTCTTGTAGCTCAGAGAAATGTTTAGAATCTGTCTAGTGTGGCCTGCCTTCTGTAATCAAACCTGAGACATTTATAACAACAGAAACATGGGTGTGATTGCATTCAGCCTTTATTCTTTCCAATGATAGAAATGGGTTATTTCTAAACAGTATTTATAAACTTTGGCCGGAAAACCAGAGGTCCTCATCCCAGCACTGCTATCCTTCCTTGGTGTCTGGATCGAGACATGGTAAATTTTTCACTTCTTCATAGTTCAGGTCTTCAAAAGGTACAAAATGATATTATTCTGAGGTAAAGGAGGAGGTGTGAGCATTCTGATATAAACAGCAGTTTCTCTGTTTTAGAATCTCAGTACCTTAGTGAGAAGTAGCCACCTTTCTACTGCTCCTAGGATCCTGAGGACCAAAGTTCCCCAGAGTAGAAATACCCTAAACAAGAATGCTAGCTCATTAAATGAGTTTTAGCAAAGGTCTAACTTATACTTCCTCTTTCTTGTCTTGTAAGTTATATGCCTTCTCTTATGAAAAGAGGCACACCGATATTGTTTTACCTTTTGGTAAGAAATAAAACTCAACCTTAAAAAGATCTATGAAGTGTGTAGTTGTGAGAGGCCACCATAATATTAAATGTCCCAAAGATATTCTGAAAGATACTTCAGGTATTTAATAAGATTTAACTTCAAACAGTGCATTTTATTCAGGATCCCTGGACATGACAGATGTTATGAGCACTCTGATTTGTACTTCTTATATTTACTTTTGTTTATGGTTTTTATGCCTACATGTAAGTATGTGTACCATGTTCATGCAAGGTCCACAGAGACCAGAAAAAGTTGTCAGATTCCCTGGATGTGGAATTGCAGAGTGTTTTAGTTTGTAATTGGGCTACTTAGGACAAAATTCAGGTACTTCAAAAGAATAATAAGTATGTTTCACTAGTGAGCCATCTCTGATGTCCCAAACCCAAGCACACCATTTTATTAGACATTATTAAAGGACTATAGACCAGAAGAAGTTATGAGTGTATTCTGTGGAAAGCCTATCTAGTGACCCTCCCCACCCCCAATCCCTGTAGCCCCTGCTAAGGTTCATTTCACTGTGGTCACTAAACTTCTTAATTAGTGGTAGAGACAATAGAAGTTTTCATTTTCCTCATGCCATTCCTTACATTCAGTTACCAGTTATCTAAACCTTTGGGTTTGGAGAGAGCTAAGGTGACAAAAAAAATGACAGTTACAACTCTTTGATTCCATAATTAACTTCCAGTCTTTAAATATGTTACTATTTTTTCTCTAATATAAATAGAACATTATGCTTTTCTTTCTAGTCAATTCACACTGTCTGACATGACAAGAAAACAGTATTTTATAAAAGCATTGATTGAAGTATCATTTCTACAAATTACAGACTCTTCACAAGAAACTGCCACTCTTCTGACTGATTCTCTGCTTCACAGGATGTTCGCTACAAATTTGACTTGATATGATCACTTCCAAGGAGTCTATCCTTTAGCTGAGAGAAGTGTTGTGATATTCTTTCCCCAAATATCAGAATATTCTGAGTAGGTGTCCTAATGTCAATGTGAGTTGTGCCTTTGACAAGCGTTCTATTCAGTCACGGTTCCCAAAGTGGCCAGGTTGACCCCACTTAAACAGCTCTATGCCCTTTCATAGAACAGTTGAAGGATGCTTCACAAGTCTAATGTCAGAAAAAGAACAAGAACGAGTGTGTCTCTTGTCTAGGTCAAGACAAATGTCAGGGCCCATGAATGGCAAATGTGGTGATGGGATTTCAAATGAAGGGCTGCAGCAATGTGCCTGTGCATAAGGAAGAGGACAGCAAGCTAGGGCTGAGAGGTGACAGTGCCTGCATAGAGAGTAGAGGAAGCAAAGCCTAGAGCTTCTCTCTGCCTTAGACAATAAACAGTTCCAAGGAGTGTCAGAAGAGACTATGAACATGGAAGTCAATTTTTGCCTAAACGAGTCACATTCAGCTTCCAGCAAGTGAACTGGAATCCTTCTGAATATGAAGGAATAGGCAGAGGAGTTCAGGCAATGACTTGAAACAAAGTTAATAAAAGACAGAGATAGCAGAAATAGTATCAGGGAATTCAGGAAACTATGGTTTTCTATCGTCTATGTGAAAGGTGCTGTAGTTGACAGTTCTCTGCTTTCTTCCTTTAATGCCTGCAAGGAGACTGTGGCATAACACATTCTTCACAATTCTCATGATAAAGACTCAGTTTCTGAGACTGTCAGGCTGTGCAGAACAGATAAGCATAAAACGGAGAATTCTGACTCCACATCCTTACTCTTTGACATTCATTGAGTAAGCTCAGGTAGCCTTCTTGTTTTGATACCAGTGATTTATGTGAGCACTACTGAATAATGTAGGAGGTTTGAGGATGTTAAATACTAGAAGATACATGTGTTAGTTTAATGTACTACTTTAATTAGTGTCCCATGTGCATTTCAATTATCAATGGTAATTCTCACAATTTCTGGATTAAATTTTACATCACTGAGGTGTAAAGTTATGTGTAAACTCCACTATGCAGTTCAACTACTAGAATCCATAAAACATAATATGTTCATTATATTATTGTTGAGCATTTCCAAAAATACTGGCACATAGTATTTATTTTATATATTTTATTTCTTTACTTCTCAAGTAAATAGAATCCAGTAGAAAGCTGCACAAATTATTATATTATTTATAAAATAGCAACTCTAGGAAAAAAACTTGAGGATATTGATTTGAAATATAAATTATTGCCATATATGATCTGCAATTTAAAATACTCAAAAAGAGATATTTAATAAGCATATTGATATATGTACTGCAATTGTACATAGCTTATTATAAGAGATATAAAAGATTTATTATAGCAATTATAAAACAGAATTTCATAACAAAATACATGCAAATTTAGATATTATTCAGTGATTCCTGCCTATGTAAATTGTAATATATATGTAAAATCAAATTATCCATTATAATATGGATTAAATTTGTAATTATAAATTGTTGTAATTATGTGTCATAAATTCAATCTCCTTTTTGACCCAAGTTAAGTTACATGTAGACGATTATAAATTTTGGATATAACATTACAGTTTGACATGAATTTGCCTACACATGTTTGGTACCAGAAAGAGTTGGTGGGACATCAGCTCCGGGAATGACTAGTAAAGACAACAGCCTTATCCTAATGAACTTAGTAAAAATGTTCTGTCCTTCTGGGTTAAAGCCTATACTCTTCTAAGTAGAAATGACATTTCCAAAGACTTTTAGATAGGTTGACCCATTCATGATGGTGTACCCTGGTCAAAACGTACTTTTGCTCTAGGGAGGAAAGAATGTTCTATGTTTAACAGGGTATCCAGACAATGCTGGGATTTGCCTGGTCTATTCTTTGCCTTTCCTCCACTCTAGCTCTGCTACTGCTAACCAACCACAGAGATGTGATCGGCAGCCGTTAAACACATTTTTCTGTGTAACCATGGTGGGGGGAAGCATTTTAAGTCTATTTCATGCTTTTGACAAAATCAAAAGGACCACTGGTTTGGTTTGTTTTCCTGATGTTGTGTGAAAATACCACCAGGCTTGATACTAACTTAACTTGCTGTATATTTTAGAATAAACTTGAATTTCTAACACTCTTTCCTAGCTAGTTTCCTGGGTGTGACCTAAGGGAATATGTAAATATATCTAGCTTTACTGAGGAATTAGAGCCAACACCAAAGCTTCTTACATAGAAAATAGGTATTCTATGAAGTGGATACATGTCCAGCTCTCTTGAATGTTTAATCCACTTTTGAATCATGGAGCTCACTGTGTTTTTATACTCTGAACCCAACCTGGAGTATAATTGCCAATGTACAATGAAAAGAATACTGTTTCTGTCTAACTCCTTCTTCTTCTGTAATATGATAGATGAATGAAAATTACCTTTGTTAAAGAAGTGTTAAAAGGTTAACTAGACATTGTGCTATTGTACTTTGGAAACAACACCTTAATTCACCTGGACAGTAGATTCAAAGCCTCCATAATTAGAATCATGTATAGGTCTATAAACGCATGTTGGTAACCACCCCCTGCCCACAATTAGGTGCCATTCAGAACATTTCAGATGCAGTCTGTGATTTGCAGTTAGACATCCAATACATTATTTTTAAGTCAAAGATATCATGGTAGGCTAGCACCCTTGTTTTTAAATAATGTTAATTATACTTATGACACTATAACTAGGGCAAAACTCATAGTCCCGTACATAATCTAATTTTAAAAGTTATAAATTCTTTTGTAGATCAATAGAAAACAATATAAAACCAATACATTTTCAAAAGCATCAACCCACCTTACCTAGATGGTATTGTGATTTGTGATATTTACTTCTTATCTTAGGCAAATCAACTAAAATATTTAGCTTTCCAAAATAGAACAAACATTTTCAAAACTATTTTTATATCCATAGTTAGATGTCTTCAGTTTCCTCAAACATTATCACACACAAATTCAACTGATTTCTGCATAGGTCATTACTCTATGAATTGTAGTCATCATTATCAAACATGTGACTACACAATTATTTTGACATCAATGTCAGCCTCCTACTAAGTCAAATACTTGAAAAGTGTCTACAATGCCCAGAATTTCTACCATACATTTTATCACATAGTTCTTTGAGTCACACTTTAGAGCATGCAATTTTTTAGAGTAATGCTAACTTGTAAATATACACAGGTATTCAAAAGAATCAATTCTTAATATTAATAAATTATCCATTTCTACAAATATCCAGAAATACCATAGTACTATTTGAATGATAGTGTTTTATGTCAGTGTAACAAAAAATAATCAGTTGCATGAATCATAATTAATAGTACAATGAATTCAGTTGCTAAAACATACTTAAATGGGACATAATTTTATTAAAAACCTTTGGTTATTATTTTAGAAGTACTAATCTTAAATATGGAAGTAAATGTGAAGAAAAATTTAAAGATTTTTTTTTTATATAGAGAAAAATAATGTAATGAGCTAATTGTATCCAGAACAGGAGAGAAGCCCAGAGGGTCAGGATAATGAATGGAAATATGTAGCCTCTGGATGTGGGAGGTAGAGAGACCCTCTAGAAATTACCAGAGATCTGGGAGGTGAGAGACTCAATGGGGATATTATCAAAATGCCCAACAGAGAGGAGAGGGAACCTGAAGAGTCTAACTTCGGTAGATAGACAGGGTCTCATATGGAGGTTTGGGGTTGCCAAACCACAATCAAAATTTCTGACCCAGAATTGTTCCTGTGTAAAGGAACTACAGGGTCAAAAAAAAAAAAAAAATGGAGAAGAGACTGAAGGAAAGGCAGTCCAGTAATGGTCCCAATTTGGGATCCATCTCATGGGAGCAGGGCGAACTAAGGTCTGACACTATTACTGACGCTATGATGTACTGACAGACAGGAGCCCAGCATGGTTGTCCTCTAAAGCCCCTGGCACATAGATAGCAGAAGAATGCCTGGTCTGGCCTCAGTGGGAGAAGATATGTCTAATCCTACAGAGACTTGAGGTCCCAGGGAAGGAGGATGCTGGGGGAGGGGGTGGAGTAGAGGGAGAAGGGGAGCACCCACTCAGAGGCAAGGGAGAGGAGGGATGGGATGAGGAACTGTGGGAGGGGGTCCGGGGAAAGGGGACAATGGCTGGAATGTAAATAAATAAAATAATTTAAAAAAAATAAGAAGATTCTAATATAATAACATCAAAAAGGGAATGTATTCCTTTATTTGCTAACATAAATATAGAAAATTCATGAAAGACACACAATGCTTCCCAAGTAAAATTGTAAGTTTTAGTTGTATTGTCTTATTTTAGATTTCTAATTTGAGTCATTCAGCTCCCTTTCCCAAACCAGCTTATTTTCAAAATTTTTTTCTCCTCTCATTATTTTATGTAAGTAGCAATTAGGTATGAAAAGACATTCATTTGGTAGAAAAAAATATCCTAGAAAAAAAATTGAAGTAATAGTGTTGGAATAGGAATTGATACATTTTCAACGTAATCACTTATTATTATTCCATCAACTCAACAACAACTGTTCTGAAACCATTATCATTATGTCACCTGACATTATCATTATTCCTTTCTGTACCCCAAATTTCCATATTTTATGTCACATGTCTGGATGATTATACAATTAAAAGTCCCATATTTAACTATATGCTACATATACTGTGAATAATAAAAATTATCTCAGTAAGTTAACAATGTCAATTATATTTTTGGCAAAGTATTTATTTTTTCAGGGTGAATAAAATTTACAGAGTGGACCCCAAGTAGGCATAAATCACTGAATATTTTATGTAACACTTGCGTACGTGTTATTGATTTCATGTAAATTACAACATAAGCTACTGAATTGCAACAGTAGCTCTGAATATTTTATTGTCACAGTTTAACTATAGATATATTCAGCAAAATTCATGATTATGTAATAAAGTATTCTATCAGAATCTGTATAAACTATAACAAACATGAAGTGGAAAATATCATTGTAAAGTTTGTTATATAGATAACTCTAGTTTGTTAGCATTGTGTGTCTGTAGCAATGAAAAAAATATCATGGATGACACCAAAATATCAATAGAATTGGTGACAATGCTTGGTGAGGTACTACTAAATGGGTGAAATTCAAACAGAATAAATTAGACTGTTCTCCTAAACTCAGGCGACCTGTAAAAATCTAAAGATTAGTTGAACTAGATGGAATAGCTTGAGCATTACTAAGCTCTGTCAGGCATGAGCACTGTGGTGTTATCGCAGGCGTTTGATGATCTGGTCCACCCAGCTGCAACCACCAAACAGAATTCTTAAGCCTGCTTCCTATCTCTGTTTTCAGTCACTGAGCATTTTCTTAGAGTGTACTTCTGTTCTGCTGAGATATAATATTCTGCTATCTTTTACACAGCACTTATAATATCTGTAAATAAAGGTGAAGGTAGCACAGAGACATCATTTCTCATGAAATGAGTATGCAATTAAATGTTGCAGACAATTCCACACATGCACACTTGTGAGCATTATATTACATCATACTCTAGTTTTCATATTTTTCTTACCGGTCAGGTTCTTTAATCCAAGTTCTTGGAGTCCAAAGTTGCCATCTTTCCTGTAGTTTAAGAATATCGCAAGGGCATAGCGATCTTCATACAGTTTTGTCCCACGAATAATGCGTAAATTCTCCAGAGGCAAGTAACGAAACTGGTTGAGGGCCACCAGTACGTAGCCTGTAACTTCTCGGATAGACTGGGAAAACATAAACAAACGTCTATCTTAGAGATAATGAAATTAACTTGGCAGGTTGTAACACAGTCATTCAAATAAAAATGAATTGACTCTAATTTTCAGCTCTTAATTTAATATACTAATTTCCTCATGATATTCATATTCATATTGTATTAATGGAGGATTACAAAGGGTTAGAATTTAATTTGAATATGTTGTATTTCTTTTTAAAAGACATGAATGTGGTATTACTAAAATAATGGATTTTATTTTATGAGACATTTCTCACACCTGAGACATGAATACAGTTAAAGGAATCAAGGTGTCATTCATTGATAAACTACAATGATGTGACATCAAACCACCAGTCAATTGACAGATGAGAATGCAACTGATAAGTGTTCCAGAGTAGAACCAGTGTATATTGGCTATAGACTCTGGGACACAGTTTAAATTGCTCTATGAATGTTCATTACTATACGATTACATTGGAACTGTAGTTTTTCCTAATCTTCCTGAGATCAAGGGGTGTTAGAGTAAGAACATAAGAACAAAGAGAAAGGAGAGGTGAAGGACTACAGCACTGAAGCACTGATGGCTCTGGTTAGCATAGTACATCTTGAAATCATACCTGGTCCATTGGGTCAAGCTCTAGAAATCTAGAAATCCATTAACCACTCTTCCATTGTTTGATTATTAACAAGTTTTTTAAAGGCAGGTAAAAGTTACATGGTCTAAAGAGTAATAATTATAAAGATGCAGTTTAGCTGATATGACCATTGTTAAATATTCTAGGATACAATGAGCACTATGCAGTATTTGGAGACCTTGATGTGTTAAATCTTTTATCTAGATTATGTCATGGTTTCCTCATTCCTCCTTGCATACCTCCAATCCCATTCAGGAGTGATTATTTGCATTACAAACTACAACCCCCCCTTGTTTATTGCAGAAAAAGGGATACAATAATAGTATTAGTGGGGAGAGTATAGATGAAACAACTCAGGGTAAAAGGGTAAAAAACAACTCAAGGGTATTGATTAAGAAGCAATTCTATGAATTATGTAGTGTTGATAGAGGGAAAACTCGAACTATTAGTTGACAAGGAGCAATCAGACAACTAAAGTAGATCGATGAGATAAAAATTGGAAAGGATAAAGCCAAAGTATCACTATTCACAAATGATATGATAATACACATAAATAATCCCTGAAATTCTACCGGAGACCTCCTACAGCTGATAAACAGCTTCACTAAGGTGGCTTGATAAAAAATTAAGTAAAAAAAAAAAAAAATCATTAGTCCTCCTTTATACAAATGATAAAGAGGCTGAGAAAGAAATCAAGGAAACAATACCCTTCACAATAGACATGAATAATATAAAATATGTTGGTGCAATTCTAAACAAGCAAGTTAAAGACCTATATGATAAGATCTTCAAGTCTCTGAAGAAAGAAATCAAAGGCCATATCAGAAGTTGGAAAGAACTCCATGCACATGGATAGGTACGATTAATACAGCAAAAATGGCCATCTTACCTAAAGCAATCTACAGACAGATTCAATGCAATTCCCATCAATATTTCAACAAAATTCTTTATAGACCTTGAAAGAACAATTCTCAACTTCATATGGAAAAACAAAGATAGCTAAAACAATGCCATACAATAAATACCTTCTGTGGATATCATCATCTCTAATTTCAAGTTGTAGTACTAAGCAATAGTAATAAAAATTACACGGTGTTGGTATAGAAACAGACCGTTGGTCAACGGAATCCAATTGAAAGCCCCCAAATAAGCTCACACAGCTTTGGACATTTGATATTTGACAAAGAAACCAAAACCATATAAGGGAAAAAGAAAACACCTTCAGTAAGAGGTGGTGGTCTAACTGGATGTCTGCATGCCGAAGAATGCAAATACATCTATATTTTTCACCCTGCATAAAACACAAGTTCATGTGGGCCAAAGACCTCCACATAAGTCCTCATACATTAAATCTAGTAGATGAGAAAGTGGGAAATAGCCTTGAACATTGATATGAAAGCAATTTCCTGAACAGAACACCAACTACTCTTGCACAAATATCACGAGATAATAAATAGGACCTCATGAAATCAAAAAGTTTCTATAAGACAGAGGACACTGTCATTAAGAGAAAAGAGCATCCTATAGATTGGGAAAAAAAAACCTTCACTAGCACTACATCTAACACAGTACAAATATCTAAAATATATAAAGAACTCATGAAGTTAGTTACCAACAAACCAAATATCCCATGCATGGTATGTTCTCATTAATAAGTTGATATTAGCTAAAAAAGTACAAAATACCCAGGATATAATCCACAGAACTCAAGAAGGTTAACAAGCAGAAGGGCTCAAGGGAGGATGCTTCGATTTCATTTGGGAGGGAGAAGAAAGCAATTACAAGGGGACAGAAAAAGAGAGGGACCTAAGTGGGAGAGGGGAAAGGGGCAACATGATCACATATTGGGGGGAGAGGAGTGAACCCCTGAGGGCCATAAAATACAAGATAACCACACAACACTCATAGACCCACAGAAGCTAAACAAAGAAGGCTCAAGCAAGGATGCTCAAATCTCACTTAGAAGTGCAATAAAATAATCATAGGAGGCAGATGGAAGGAGGGAACTGGGTGGGAGATGTGATAGAGAGGGGAATGGGGTGGTTTTAGGATCCTGAGTGGGGATAGACAGAAGAGAGAGCCAAATGACCAGGAGAGTGAATGGAGATTTGTGGATGGCAGGGTTTAGGGGTAGAAGGACTTCTTTAGAACATGCCAGAGACCTGGTATAAGGGAGGATCTCAGGAGTCTATGACTTTAGCTGGGACTCCCAGAAATGGGGATATGCAACCTGAAGAGGCTACCTCCTGTAGCCAGGCAGGACCTCTAGTGGAGATATAAGGACACCCACCCACCCACAAAACTTTTGAACCAAATTTGTCCTGTCTAAAGAACTGCAGGAACGAAGAGGGAGCAAAGACTGAGAGACTGGCCAATCAATACCTGGTCCAACTTGAGACTCATCCCACGGACAAGTACCAGTCCCTGCCACTGTTAATGAGACTCTGTTAAGTTTACAGACAGAAGCCTTGTAAAACTCTCCTGTGAGTGGCTCTACCCAGCAGCCGACTGAAACAAATGCAGATTCCCTGAGCCAAACACTGGACTGAGGCTGAGATCTGGGACCATTATGGAAAAGATGGGGGAAAGGATTGAATGTCCCTGAAGCAATAGGAACTCCATAGGAAGACCAACAGAGTCAATTCTTACCACTAGGATTTTTCTTAGACTGAGCCACGGACCATGGAGCACACATAGGCTGAAACAAGATTCCTAGCATATATGTAGCAGACATGTAGCTCAGTCTCCATATGGGTACCCCAACAACTAGAGCCAGACCAGGGATTGTCCCTAAAGCTGTTGCCTGTCTTTGGATGCTTCCTTTAACTGGGCTTCCTTATCTGGCCTTGGTGAAACTGGAAAAACCTAGTCCTGCAAAGAAGGAGGAAAATTAATGGGCCCTCACTGTGTCAGAGGAGGAAGAGATTGGGGCAAGGTGAGAACGGGGCCTGGAAAGAGGGTGTGGGCAGTGATCTGGATATAAAGTGAATAAAGAAATTAATTAATTAATGAGAAAAGGTTTTTTTTTTCTAGAGAGCTTAACAAAAACAATCCATCTTATAAGAATTATGTGAGATAATGTTCCACATCTAAGTTATACATGGCATCTTGATTTTATGCTCTTATTTTTTCTAGTGTTTAAAATATCATTCCCAGATATTTTTAAACTGTTTCTGTGGACAAATATTCTGAAATAGCTCAAAATGAAATTCTGTCACATACATATGTGGAGTGCCAATAAAATCTCAGGCAAAGTGATTTGCTAATACTTCAAAAACCTCAGTTCCATTATTTAAGCTAATATTGGCCTATCTGTATAATAGAGATCGAAAACGACAGGTATAGATTAAGTGTTGAACTATCGTATAATCACATCCACTCTCCCTTGTGCCAGTCCTTAGGCTACCAGAAAGAATCTCAGTAATATAACACTTTTATTGTTCTACAACTTTGTTATTAAACTCAATACAATTTTGCTATATATACATATATAGACTATTATATATAATATTATAACTTTATATATTTGCTAATATAAGATGTACAATAGAGAAGCATAACAGCTTGAGGTATGAGCTGGCCTGACATGCAAATTTGCCTTAATTCTAGCCTTTGTCCTTACTAGTTATATAAACTTGTTGAAGCTTTTAAATCTCAAAAATCTTCAGTCTTTTCATCTCTGTAAAAATATACCTATTACAAAGCTATTATATACATTGCAAGATAGAGAAAAGTTGTATAGCAAATTGTATTTAATAGATGCCAGCTATTATAAATATTACCTCAGAAACTAGCCAGGAAAACAGATTGTCTCAGGACAATTAGTTGAAGATGAAGTGGTCATAATATCACAGCATAAGAACTATTGTTTTTAAATTCTCTATTATATAATCTTCAGCATGCCTATATCTTACTTTTAAAGTCTACAACTTATTTCTCAAATTCAGAAATGCCTCCTACATTTTTCTGTATGCATATTTAAGCTTTTCCTACTGACCCCGGTGTTGAATAGACATTTTTTAATGACCATTTAATAAAGTAGAATTCAAATTCAAAGAGTGTAATGCTTTTAAGTCATTGTAGCTATTATTTTCCATGGAAAATGATTTTGTGAGCTTGCTGTTAATAAAAAGCATAAAAAGATGAAATCATGGTTTGTGCTTATGGACCACTGTAACAAATGGAAATCTCTACAAACTTCGCCAAAGAGAAAACTTTCACCATGTTTTTATCTGAAGAGGTTCAGGGCCAGAAATGCTCCTTGTCTCATCAAATATAAAGGGTATGCATACCTGGAGATGCATCATCATCATAAAGAGATAGCATGTGCTCCATACAAACAGATTGTTATCTATTGTCTACACTGGCTCTGCAGCAGCTTTGCTCAGGGAGTTAATGAAATTGAAGATCCTTAAGGCCTTGAGTGGTTGAGGAATCTCCTAACCAATGAGAATGTTCCTTTAATTCTAACATATATGAAGAAAATCAAGGATAGATATGAAAAGTCTGCTGGTCCACTATGCCATCCTTACATCTGCTGAGAATTCCAGAAAAACCTGTTTTTGTTATTTCCAGACTTATGACCTATTTCACAGTTCTTTAAATTGATGCAACTCCCAATTTGTTAGTCCCTCCCTTCTTCCCTCCCCCTCCCTTTCTCCCTCCTTCCATCCCCTTCCCTTCCTTGCTCCCTTTCCTTTCCTTTCCTTCATCCCCCTTAACTTCCTCCCTCCCTCCCTCCCTCCCTCCCTCCCTCCCCTCTCTTNCCCTCTCTTTCTTTCTTCTTTCTTTCTTTCTCTTTCTTTCTTTCTTTCTTTCTTTCTTTCTTTCTTTCTTTCTTTCTTTCTTTCTTTCTTTCTTCTTTCTGTCCTTCATTATTGCCTAAGTGGAAAGGAATAATAGCTTCCCAAATATGTCATTATCTCTCTTAAGTTTTATCTGCATTATATCCATCCTTCATAAATTCCACATAAACATCTCTTGGAGATTCTTGCCATTTCCTATTTATTTATGTTTAAAAACATCCTTAGGTAGTTAAAATAGTTCTGAATTGTTCTACTGCTGTGCTTTATGTACCCAGAACTAATGAGAAATTACCTAAACACAAGCACATTTTGTGCGTAAGGACATTCATAAATATAGTAGCGATTAGGGTGTTGAGGAGACTGGAAGTTAAATGGCTGTGATATCATGAGGAGAGGGAATAGAAAACTCTAGTGACAGGAAAGAGGATGGCTGAAGGATAGGAAGTTTCCTCGACTGGTAATGAATGCAGAAATTATGCCTTCTCTGACGGTGACAAATGTAGCAGCAAATTGTAGCTTCTGTATCAGTAAGATTTTCTATTAACTTCCCTAAGGCAATTACTTTCTGTCCCTGCCCCTCCTATCATGTCTAGAAATATCTAAAGCAGACACATTCTTAACGATGACATAATATTAAGAAGTTTACAAGAAAAATTAATAAGTTAATAACAAGCATTGCATATTCCTTCTGCTTAGAGAGATACTGTTTTGTGCTTTGGGTTTCTGCTTTCGGGTTTCCACTGTTTGAAGCTCATCACTATACCACTCAGAGAAGCCAGGACTCAATATCTGATCTAATTATATTCCGGGGGAAAAAAAGAGCATGTTAAACGTCATGTACCTAACTGCAGCAGTATAGAATGCTTGCTCAATGTACCCAATACGAACTAACACTGAAGGTTCAGAAATACTGATCAAAGAAAACTAAACTCAACCACTATGAGCCAGTTCTATGGACTAAGCCTGCCATTATCCTTGGAACCTGTGGGCTGTTCCTTCAGTATTGACCTCTTAGCCAGCACTCAACACAAACATGATTTATTTGCAATGAACACTTTTCAGTCAGATGTGTTTCTCTCCTTCTCCAGAAATAACCATCTTTATATTGTCCTGAGCAGTGGGGAGAAAACTTAATAGTACTTATTCAGGTCTGTTTCCAGTTGTTTCTTTTTTTCCTGATTTTATATAAACTGTATCTCCAATTCATGTAGTTTTGTTAAAGTATATGTGGCTCTAAAACACCTCTTCACTTTGAATGCCTTAATAACAAACTATAATGAAATAGTATGAAACCAAACTGAAACAAGAACACCTTCATTCATGAGAAGCAGAATCTCAGCCAATCCTAAACATTTAGCTCAGCTAATTATATGATACCAACTGATCAAATATGTCCATAAAGTGGACCATCCTGCAAATAGGGGAACTGGATAGTAGTAACCAATCATGCTTTCTTTGCACCATTTCCATTACCTGCCTAAAAACACCACCTTCTTTTTTGCTAACTAGAGATCCCTGGGCTTTTTTACCTTCTGCAGATGCATTTAAGAATTGCAAATTATTCTTTGTGCTAAATTTCTGCTTTTTAAATTTGCCTAATGAATTACACTAGTTGAAATATACCTGCATACCCCTTTATGTAATCATACAAGCGTCCTGATTTTGTAGTGTTCTTAGAAAGACTCATGGCATTACAAATTCCATCATCTATAAATAAATATTTATATGTAAACTAACTGCCTTTGTTATAATACAGGTAAGTTTATATTTTAAAATCTTAATTTATATTTTAAAATCTTAATTTAAATGTATATTTTTAACTTTTTAAATTATGTGTTTTAGTAAATTAATATTTCACATCAAATATGTATATTAGGCCCCAGTGAAATATCGAATCAAATATTTTCTGGTTAGAAACATTGTATATATGAAAAAATAGAAATAATAATTGAAAAAACATTTATACATAATAAAACTATAAAAGTGTTTTAATTAAACTCTGTTTAGATACCTAATGACTTTTTAATTGGGTATTTTCTTTATTTACATTTCAAATGTTATCCACTTTCCTGGTTTCCCTCCAAAAACACCCTATCCCATCCCCCTTCCCCCTGCTTCTATGAGAGTGTTTCCACACCTACCCACCCACCCACCCACCCACCCACTCCAGCCTCCCTGCTCTCGAGTTCCCCTACACTGGGGCATCTGGCCTTCCAGGACCAAGGGACTCTCCTTCCATTGATGCTGGACAACACCATCCTTTGGTACATATGCTGCTGAAGCCATAAGTCCCTCCATGTGTACTCCTTGGTTGGGAGTTTAGTCCCTGGAGGGGTGGTCTGGTTGGTTGATATTGTCCTTCTTCCTATGGAGTTGCAAACCTCTTCAGCTCCTTCAGTCCTTTCTCTAACTTCTCCATTGGGGACTCAGTGCTCGGTCAATGATTGGCCTCTGTATTTGCCAGGCTCTAGCGGAGTCTCTCAGGAGACAGCTATATCAGGCTTCTGTAAGCATGCACTTTTTTTTCTTTTTCTTTTTTTTTCCTTTTCTTTTTCTTGGATATTTTCTTTATTTACATTTCAAATGTTTTCCCCTTTCTAAGTCTCCCCTTCGGGAACTCCCTATCTGATTCTCCCTCCCCCTGCCTTTGGATGGAACACAGGGTCCCCAATGAAGGAGCTAGAGAAAGTACCCAAGGAGCTGAAGGGGTTTGCAGCCCTATAGGAGGAAAAACAATATTAACTAATCAGTACCCCCAGAGCTTGTGTCTCTATCCGCATATGTAGCAGAAGATGGCCTATTTGGTCACCAATGGGAGGAGAGACCCTTGGTCTTGTGAAGACTATATGCCCCAGTATAGGAGAATTCCAGGGCCAGTAAGTGGGAGTGGGTGTGTTGGGGAGGAGGGAGAGGAGAGAAGGTATAGGGGATTTGCATTTTAGGAGAGGAAACTAGGAAAGGGGGTAGCATTTGAAATGTAAATGAAGAAAACATTTAATAATAATAAAAAAGAGACTCACTTTTTCAAGCTGAGTTCTACCTCCTAAGGCCCTCCAACTTTTCATAGATGCACTGCCAGCTGGAAACCCAGTGTTCAAACAGATGGTCCCATGGGAACATTCACACACAAACTGTAACATGCTGCATGCACAGAACCTGCTTCTTCTATTTCTAAAGCAATCACTATGCATCTCCAATGTTTAGACAAGAAAACTGCTTGGTACCATTTCAGTCTACAATTGAGAGTGACAGTTTCATGTCTGAGGTCTTTTATAAATGTGATTTTCTTCACTCAAAATTTAAAAGAGGAAAATAGGCTTGCATGAAATGATGTCTGCCAACAGCTGCCTCTGCTGTAAAACATATGGAAAATGGCCTTTGAGGATTCAGAGTTAGAGGTGATTGCTTGTGAGACTAGTCTGCTGTTGTTTTGTAAATGAAAAGGGTGAACAACTCCAGAAACAGGACAGCCAAAGTATCAGGCTAGGATTTGACAAGATGCCAAGATACACTTTTGTATCTGTCTAAATATTTGGCCATGCAACCCAAAACAAAAGGCTTAATTAATTGACAAAGAATAAATACTGTCATTAATCTTCCTCAGTGAGAACAGGTCCTAAAGTTGCTGATGAGGCTCCTAATTTTCTATCTAAACATAGCAAGTAGGTATCATAACAATTTCTGTGGGAACAATCAAAACTACAAGTGCAACATCAATCAGACCAGGGACTTGAAGACCAGAAATCAGAATAGTTTTCATACTTATGCATTCTTACAAAAATTACTGGCTTCTATTTACTTACTTATTTTTTCCAAAATGTTTTTGTTTTTTTGTTTTTTAAGTGTATATTTTCTATGTGTGATATATTTTATATGATTAATATCTACTTAGTATAACATAGTATATTATTTCTGTTTTATAAATGATGAAACTAAGTTGAAAATCCTTCTCATAGTTGCATAGGTAATAGGTTAAGGAGAAATTAAAAACACAAGACCCATCCACAATCCTTCTTAAAATGTATCTCATTTCTGAAATTAAAAACCCAAATTCTATCAAAATATGGTGACAAGTACTCTCTCATTTTAAAGCCATATTCATTGGAAAATGTGTTTTAAAAATTTTTTTTTCAAAAAAAAACCCCAAACCAAAAAATACAATATTTTTCAGTGTTATCCTTATCAGGTATCAGCTACATGGTAGGGGCCTATATCATAGCTCTAGCACATGCCATACTCCTAAATTCAGAACAAAGAAACAATCAATCAAACAAAAAGCCTCTAAAAATATGGAAATCTAAGTCCTTCTCATATCATATCATATCATATCATATCATAACATATCATGTCATAAAAATTCCCTAAATATGTATTTTTTGATATTTAGAAATTAAGGTTATTTGCAAACAGATATTTGAAGTGAAATGTGATTTTCTATAGGAATTCACAGTGAAGATGTGACCCGATACCCATCCTGTAAAGTTAGATGCTGAACCACCAAAACAGAGGCAGGAAGGAAAATTACTTAAAAAGTTGTATATTAGCTGCGTGACAATGTCATATTATTGGCATAACCTGAGCTTCTTCAATTAAAAGCAGTTCAGGTTTTATTTTGTTTAATTTGGAAAACAGTATCTAAAAGCACTTGGCACACAGTAGGTCATTACACACACTTGTCTTCCCTTCCTCCACACTTGCCTCTTCTTTTAGGTATGTTTCCATTTTATTACTAATTTCCCAAAAGATATACTATATATTTATTTATTATACACTGAAGCTAAATTTATGGAAACTTTGCAGTTTGGGGATCCAAGGAAGAAGGAGTACACAGTAAGCCTGAGCACTGGACCAGACCAGAAAATGAGGAAGCAATCACAAACGAGTAAGGATCATGTTAACAGGTTCAAGAGTCAATTAATTGTCTACCACATTAAAAGTAAGTTTTAATTTACTTTTAAATTAAATAATAGTAATTTAACAAACTGATCTATCTAGTATGTTTTGAATCTAAGTTAATGTATTTTAATGTAGTTAATTATCATTTTTAGGCAGTAATACATGAACAATTCAAGTTCTTTTTTTTTTATTAGATATTTTCTTTACTTACATTTCAAATGCTATCCCGAAAATTCCCTATACCCTCCCCTAGCCCCTGCTCCCCTACCCACCCACTCCCACTTCTTGGCCCTGGTATTCCCCAGTGCTGGGTCATATAAAGCTTGCAAGACCAAGGGGCCTCTCTTCCCAATGATGGCCAATTAGGCAATCTTCTGCTACATATGCAGCTAGAGACACGAACTCAGGGGGTACTGTTTAGTTCATATGGTTGTTCCACAATTCAATTTCTTAAAACACTTGCATATGAAACACAATATTGCTTTTGAAGCACACACACCTTGTCTTCTCAGCTCCAACTCCAGCTGCCTGTACTTCACTGCTGCTGCTGTTCTTGGTGGTCATCTCATGATACTGGCATCTCCAAAATGCTGCTGTCTTCCACTGTAACTAGGCTACAACACTAGCCTCTCATAGGCTCNNTTCATAGTGCCAAGCCTCAACTCCTTTGCATGANCCCTTCAGTCCTGNGCCTTCAATTGCAACTGAGGCTGCACCTTCACCAATGGCCTTCCATGGCCTCCCACAGTGCTTCCATAGCCTCAGCTGCTCTGCATGACCCCTTTCATGCTGTCAAAACCAGTACCACCTGAGTAACTCTTACACATTACCAAGTCCAGCCACAGCACAAGGTACAACCTTAGCTTACATTCTCTGTGCTCTCATAAAACACTTCCCAGAAGATGTCACCTCAATGATGCTGGTCTCTTCTTAACCATCGCTAATTCCTTAGCTCCAGCTAACCAGCATCCCAGTCCCAGTACGGAAAAGTTTTCACTTTAGTGGTTCTGGTATCTTGTTAATCACAGCTGATTCTTCAGCCCCAGCTAACCAGAACCACAGAATCTTCACAATCCAAAATAGCAATCACCCTGTAAAGAGTTTTTAATTTTCCCTCTGAAATTTCACAAGTCGGCCTCCATCTTCTGTACTGTTCTCAAACATTATCTTCAGAGCTCCTACACAACATCTCACCGAGTTCTTAACACCAAATGGATCTTCTGGCCCAAAGTTCCAAAGTCGTTCCACAGTCCTCCCCAAAACATGGTCAGGTTGTCACAGGAATACCCCACTCTGCTGGTACCAATTTGTCTTAGTCAGGGTTTCTATTCCTGCACAAACATCATGACCAAGAAGCAAGTTGGGGAGGAAAGGATGCAGGACTGGAACTCAAGCAGGTCAGAAAGCAGGAGCTGATGCAGAGGCCATGGAGGGATATTCTTTACTGGCATGCTTCCCCTGGCTTCCTCAGCCTGCTCTCTTATAGAATCCAAGACTACCAGCCCAGCGATGTTCCCACCCACAAGGGGCCTCTCTCCCTTGATCACTAATTGAGGAAATGCCCCACAGCTGGATCTCATGGGGGCATTTCCCCAACTAAAGCTCCTTTCTCTCCAGCTGTGTCAAGTTGACACAAAGCTAGCCAGTACAGGGCACAACTTTCACTTTTCTTATTTCTGGATATTAGAAAGTCAAAGATCAAGGCTGCATCTGTTAGGTTTTTATTGCTATAATAAGATACTTTTGAAATGACATATTTAAAGAGAAGAATATTTGTTGTTGGCTCATGGTTCTGAAGTCCATGGTGCAATGGTTACACTGCCATTAGCCTGAGAACAGAGAGAAATATCATAGCAGATTGGCACGGTTGGGGAGGCATGAAGGGATCATGAAGAGCAGCTGAGGCTGGGCACTGTGAGAGGCCATGGAAGACCATTGATGAAGGTGCAGCCCCAGTTACAATTGATGGCCCAGGACTGAAGGGGTCATGCAGAGTAATTGAGGCTTGGAACATGAAGAGAGTGTATGAGAGGCTATTGGTGAAGCCTAGTGGCAGTGTTTTGGAGATGCCAGTACCATTAGATAACCACCAAGAACAGCAGCAGCAGTGGGGTACAGGCAGCTGGAGCCTAGAAGACAAGGTGTGTGTTACAAAGGGTAGAGCTGGAGAAGTGACCCAAACTCTTGGAGTAATCCAGAAGATCGTGATTGGATCCCAGACATTGCTGTTTTTATTATGAAGATTCTGTGGTTTTGGTAAGCTGGGGCCTAAGAATCAGCTAAGTTCATGGTTTCTTATTTACAGTCTCTTCTAAATATTAACATAGGGGTGTGTGTTAAATATGGACAGTAGTACATGATTCTGATCCACTTTTCTGTGTCCCACACTCTTTAAATTTACATGTGGCAGATTATATTAATCCACAGACAGATGTAAAACAGTGATTTTCATGTGTGCTGTTTTGGTCCTCAGAAAGACATTTGTCCCTGGGTACTGGTAGCTTTATCATCAGTCTTGGAGATTGTGGCATTATTGGCATCTCTTGAGTAAAGATTTCTTACACTGATAAAGATAATAAATTACCGAGATGGTCTCTTCTTTTAACCCACCTATCAGATAACTGTCAAGTCCAAGGTGTTTATAATGCCAAGATAGAGAGAACATGACATAGAATTGGTAAGCAGAGGAAATTGCTTAAGTATATTGCTCATCAAATTGCCTAAAAGTGCCTGCCTTCTGAGATCAGTAGAACACTCATACATTTAAAGCATGATTTTTATTAACATTCTTATTCTATTATCTATTTCCATACATAATATATATGTATATATGCATATATATATATATATATATATATATATATATATATACACATATGGAACCAATAATTTAATTTTATGTTTGGAAATTTTGTTTTAGTAGAAAGATTAAATATCACATCCTTTGAGTTATACTGAGCAGCTACCCTGATTAAATATAGAAGAAAGTATTTTTTTCCTGTTAGGAACCAAATGGATGGTGTCTTCCTAACTTTCTTTGTTCATTAGACAAAAACATGGATCATCTTTTTTAGTTACTCTCACTTATAGCCTTTCCTTGAGATAAGATAGCTTTGGACAGGTGCAGGTGGGCAAGGGCTCAGTTTTCTTTAAGGAGTTTAAGGCCACTGGGAGTTTGATCATGTTCCAGTGAGTATGTGGCCAACACAATTTGCCCCTGTGTGTCATTGCATTTTGTTTTGTTTTGTTTTGTTTTGTTTTGTTTTGTTTTGTTTTTTTTCCTCCCCCAACCTCATCTCTTTTTTCTTTTCAGGGGCATGACTCACAAGGTAAGGTCTTGGTAGTGGATGAGATCAGGGTGTATTATGTGAAACTGCTAGTTCCAAAGAGACTGTCAGCATCTTCATTAGAGGACTGACCTGTGCACACCATGCATCAGCATTGGTCAGCACGACTGTCAGCCACCAGCAGCAGGCCCTGGGTTCACAGGAAGCCCCGGAGCAGCAGGGACAGCAGATACTCCACTTGCACTCCTTTTACTACCTTTCCTCCTTGCCACCAGCACCAGCATTTTGCATTCAATTGCGGTTGACTAAGGCATTTAACAGGCATAGAACACTTAGCTTTAATCAGCCACTTCTAAAATCATTCACTAAATTTCAACTTTATCATTCAGAATTCTATTAACTGTGTTGAGGCTCTGATAATGAACTACCTAAGAATCTTGGGAAAAAGTATTGCTAAACACTTTAAATAAGGGTGGTTGGAATTTATATACCACCCTTGAAATTTACCATTGAGAAACTTTTCACACACACTTTAAATAAGTTCTGATTCTATAATCTGATACAATCTCTACACACTTACATTCAGGAAAAAGAAATAGAAAAATCATTCTTGGTGAGGTTTGCTTCACAGACAATGACCACAAATCTCTTATGGAAAGAGTACATGAAGAGATAAATAAAACAAAATAGGTCATGGGCCTTAAGTTTCTGCAAAAGTACGCTTTTCTAGCGCTCAAATCGACATCAACTGCTTTAAATTCTGACCACTAGAGTACTATTAATGCTCTCAGCAGCCTGCCTACCACTCAGAGCCAAGTGCTCTCCTAAGCATGTACTACTGTAGAGCGGGTACCATGATTCCTGGTTTACATAGTGCATCAAATTTCAAGGCAGTTATATTCCTTATATTTTCTTTAAATTTTTCTCACTGAATACAGGCAGTATCATTTCTTATTTGTGACTGTCCAGCTTATTTCTCATTCCAGTATTGCCACAAAATAATGTATTAATAGGGACAAATCATAAATGAATGGAAAAATAAACATCAGAGAAGCATATGCAGAGATTCCGTGAGCTACTATGTGAAATGAAGTGTGTCTACTATTGCTATCTCCATATGTACTGCATTTTTTAGTCAAAAGACAAATGTCTGCTTACCGATGTCAGAATATATGAAGGTATTTGCCTTCTGAAATCATACATAATATTTTTAATACTCATATATGTGTGTCAACATAATTTTATTATAAACACTAGCATGGATATAAAAAATATCTTTCTGATAGTGACAAGAGGTGTCTCATTGAATTAAAGATCATTCCATTTTGTATATCGGTAAACAACCACACATGTGTTTTCAAGTCAATATTTGCCAAGTATCATATTAATTTTTGAAAATGCTACTTGAAGAATTAGTATTCTACGTGTTTTACAAAAAGAGGCACAGGCTTTAAAATATATTTTGCTCAGTTTCATCTTGTATTATATTATTGTTCCAAAGTCAGTGAAAAGAAGTGTTCCATACACAAACTGAACTTTGGTATTATTAGTATACATGTTTTACCCCCTGTTTATTTCACTTGATATGTGCTGAGCTTTAAGAGGCAAATTAAGTACCCACATAGCCATCTCCTGTGTCTCTCATACATATCATTCTACATCAGATCATATTTGTTAACATATTTTATATTGCGAGGTTAGACAACAGTATAGCCTTAAGCTGCTAAAACAAATTGATCTTAGGAAAAAATGTCCAGAATATCTTTCTGAATATGTTTGCAACCTTTAGTAGAACAATTGCTCCAAATCTTACAACTATTCAATTTGTTTCCAATATGCTATCCATTTGTTCCCTTTCTTCTTCATACTTAGTAGCCAACTAGTGCTGTTTAATCCCAAGATGAATTGGGCTTGTAAAATATCTATATGAATACAATAAAATGTCTATGCAAAATCTTGATACATGAGAGGAACTAAGTACAGAGAGAATTGCTTGGTGTTAAAAAAAGTTACAAAATGTGAAAGAATTTAAAGATTATATTTCTATAAATTACCATATACTTGTGAGGAAACATATCTCCTTCTTCCTATCCTCTTATGATCATACATAATCATGAAACAGAGAGTTCCAAACACACAGTGACATCACTGTGATGCTCATGAAGCATTTTCCCAAGCATGATGGTCAAATTTACTTTGCTGAGAAAATGGTAGAAGATCCTATCCCAGAATAGTATGAAAAGTAGAGTTACCCAATAAGAACACAAACTCAATGTATACACAAAATATGTTGATGGTGGTAGGATATATACCATGCAAGAGTGTCTATCATTTATACCAAGAGGAATTTAACTAATGATAATCTAGAATTCATTAAGGTTAGAACCTATTATCTAAGAGGGATATGTTATCTGTTATATAATTAGCTACTTGATTTCTCAATCACTATTGCCTTTGTAGTCTTAGGGCTCACAGCCAGTTTCTTTACTGTCCCTAATAACATTGCTACTTCTACTCAATAAGGGATTCTGTTCAAGCTAAATCTAAATACATGCTAGTGTATTCTATGGATTTTCAGACTTCCATTTAAAACTAATATCTGAATTATGCCCCAGTAGAATATATAATACAAATGTAGAATTCATATAGGATACAAAATTTTACATTAAAGCAGATAGTCTGGAAAACAGGAAGAAAACACCCTTCAAGTGTTTATATCATCTTTAGAAAGAAAGTGACTGACAAACAAAATCACAACTGCAAAGGTTGCTGTGAGCCAAGGACAGACATTCCACTGCAAGCAGCATTGAGTGTTCAGAGTGAGCGGGCAGTGTGGTAGAGACACATAGTTCATTTCATTTCGGTTGCTATTTCCTTGTCTAAAACGTGTAACAAGTTATTAATAAGGAGATCCTGCTATGAAATATATAGATAATTTATGCTTTGTCCTACATAAAAATGGTTCTACTCATCCTATAGGTAGTTATGTATAATTTCTTTCACAATAAATTGTATCTTTATCAGTAGAACTTACATATCACCCTATTTTTAAAGTTAAGAGTTGTAGAAAATATATGAGGATGGCAGAAGAAGAATTATCTGAATTGAATGCTAAGGGAATTCTTTTTTATCATCCCAGTGAGAGTGTAATTGCATGATAATGGAAAAGATGGGCAAAGTAAGAAGGGAATAGAGATAAATTGAAAAAATAAAAGGATATTATGAAACTTCTTGAAGTGGTTCTTATTGGTCCTTAGGTTGGTCCAAATTGTGCCAACAAATTTTAAAATGCTGGGCAAGTTTCAGCTAACCCTTTACAGACTCCTATCTCTACAAGGAAGAAAATACATCTTCATTAAACCTCCTAGCTTTCATTCCATGGCCACATTTTTATGAAAAACAATGTAAACAGCCATTCCAAATCCCTACATATATTGAAAATGTTCACAAACTTGAAATTAAGAACTATACACTACAATATTAAAAGCTTGATATATATATAGTATATATATATATATATATATATATATATATATATATATATATATACTCACTTCTCTAGAACCTGACTTTTAGTGTGTTAGAACAACCTGGGTGCTGGTGGTAGGCAAGTCTTCACCCCTTGTACTCTTGAAGCCGAGGTAGTTCGAACTCTGTGAGTTCAAGAGTGAGGTCAGGCTGGACAGGAGAGTCAGGGCTACACAAAGAAACCCCATCTAAAAAAACATTGTTTTCTCATGGTGATCTAATAAGTACACATGAATTAAGCATTGTGATTGGACATTTGTAGGTCACATAATCCTTCATGCTTTATCCTACATATATTCAAGGGATACTGCACGATTGCAAGTTGTGTCCTTATAGAAGCATACTAGAATAACAATAAAAAATAATGAAAAAAATAAAAACAAATTAAAAAGTAGTGATTAGAACAAAAAAAACCTCAAAGGCCAGTTCTGGGAAGGAAATGGTCTAACACACAAGTCTTGTTCTGCTCTCTTGGGTAGTATTGTTTCTAATCATATACTGATGAAGAGTTTGGTTCATTTGCTGGAAAGTGTGTGGTTTCACTGTTTATCATGATCAGAACTTCTTATGAAATGTAAGTACATTATTTCTAGACCCTATAGATATGTTTTAAACAGCTGAATTCACATGAAAAAGCTACCTTATAAAGAAATACCAATGCGTTTAATTATTGCTACCAGAAATAAAAATAAATAAATAAATAAATAAATAGAATGAACAAATTCTAAAGAACTAAACTTTAAATCAAAAATCTATTAAATATGTTCTCCTGTTAAGGTTTGATCTGTTGCTATAAATTATAATGCTAAATTCTGTACCCGAAGGACAAGGACTAAGCCTACATGTGAATTATCACGTTTGCAATCTTTTGTTGTGCAAACCTTGTTCCTTGATTTGAAACCATTGGTTAAATAAAATTTGCTACTGCCAGTTACTGGAGGGATTAGAGGTGGGTGCATCTTGCCCTACCTGGTTAAGGGTGGAGAAGAGAGGGGAGACGCCAGGAGGAGAATGAGGAAGAGCAAGAGGTGAGGAGGAATCTGCCATGAGGTGAGATGGGCCATTAGAAACAGAAAGTATCTGGAGTACACACTTGGGGAGGTTGTCATGCTAGCACTTAGAGGAATAGAGTAGGGGTTACCCCACAGTAATTGTCAAAGGCAAACAAAATAAACATAGTCTCATTTATTTGTAAGCTAGTGGGGCTAAGTTTAAATTGGTTGCTCTCCCATGCAGCTTTATGAATACCTAGCACAAGCAATGTAAATTGCTGAATGAAGGATAAGTGATATTTCAGCCAATTTCCTAAAGTCAACAATTATATACTCTGTCTAAGGGTTAGGGAACATCACAAAAGAGGAATTGGAAAGAATGGAAGGGCCAGAACACTGGGAGAGGCATTGCAAATGATATATCCAGGAAATGATATATCCATTTTCAAACATGGTCATAGCCTCTGCAGTTGCCTGCACTGGACTTGCCTAAGACAGGGCTTATCAATAGTAAATTATGGATCGAAGACAAGCTCTTGGGGCCCTTCACCTTCCTACTGAGCTATAGGCTACTGATGAGTTCTTGGGGAGTCACAGTCATTTTCTTTTGTTATATACTCAACAGTGATACACCAGTGGATGCTTCCAAATTCATTGTCATATAAAACAATTTGTGGCCTACAATTCTAAATAATACAGATATGAATATGAGAAATGAATAATGAAGAGAAAGGCAGACTAAGAGTAGGTGGTTGGCAGACAGGCGACAGTGTATGTGAGGGCAGGAAAATGCATTTTTATACATGTACACAATTATCAAGGACCTGCTTTAGTCAATAATAAAAGAATTATTTTTTCCCACATGGAGAATTATTCTTTTCTACTAATAATTTATTTGATTTGATATTGAAAATGCTTTCTGTATCTCCTATGGATACTTTTTAATGATCCTTGAGTACATGATGAATTACAAGTGTTTTGTTCACTTTCACCATTTTGTTCTATATGGGCAGAACACCCTGATGAGTTATGTTTTCTTCTCTTGTTAAAGTTATTTTAATTCATTGGAAGTTTACTTGTAAGATTAGTATGTCCTGGGTATCAGTTGTTCCATCAGAGTTTTATAATCTGGCTGAATCAATTAAAGCAGATAAATCTCTAATAAAGTGTAACACTCAACCAGATTTTCAGCACACCTTCCCTAGGGAAGGAGCAACGATACCGGAGGCCACGTTTACTTAATTGCTACTGGATAAAGCTTTGTGTTTAATCACAGACTGGCTCCATAAAAAAATTCCCGACAGTTTTAATTAATTGGTTCCATTCCTTCTTCATTCACAGATTTGAAATATTTTACATACATTATCATAGCTAAAAAATGCAGCCTTTGTTTTATTTTGTTATTTTTTTATAAAGTGCTGGATTTCATAGAAAGCAAATTCTTATCACAAGGACTGAATTGAATCAAAATGCACAGCAGTTATTGCAAATGAATGAACCATTCCTAGCTCCACTGACGAAATGCAATCAAAATGAAATTAACTTTTGATCAATTAAATATACTTCAATGATATGTGGGATTCAGAGGAGATATTTGCTCCTTTTCATAATTACAAAGTTACATGTTAATTTCTTCATAGATATCAGATATCATTATAAAAATCAGGTGTGCAAAAATAACAATATCATTTGTGGCTAACAAGTCAATGGCAACATCTAAAATGCTAGTAGAGTCAAACAGAAGTTAAAACGTTATGTAAGTGTTTGGAGTCTAATAAATATCTGTGACTTACATGTTCCAGGAAAAGATAATAATAGAGAATAAAGATAATTGTTTTAGCTAGATGTTATATGTGGTGCATCCCTTTAACCCAGCACTCAGTAAGTTTATGCAGGATAATATCAGGGTTGGGGTTATTTTAGGACACATAATACCCTATCATAAAGTACATCTTAAGCTCACAAGGATATCCATTGCTATACTTAATATACATTAAGTTAGTACTCAATTGAAAAAAACAAATTAATTTAAATTTCTACTTATGAGACATATGTGTCCATTTTGGTCTCAAAAGGGAAAGGGACATAAAAAAAAGACCCTTGTGTGTATATACATTATATTCCTTGATATATGCAAATTATATAAATATACACATTATAGAACTAGGCATATAGAAATTACACTCTTGTTTGTAAACACATTTTAGTCCTGTGTATATGCAAATTAGGTATATACGTTGATTTTCAAACAAGCCAGTTGATCAAACAAATTTATGTCAACCTTTTTATCCCAACTTCACAAAGTATTTGTCTTTCTTTTTTAGCTAGGATATTGCTAAGACATAGCCTCGCAAAAGTGATTATGTATAGAAGGTTTAGTTGTCAATTACAAAAACGTACAGTCACATATAGTTTAGACTGCTCCTAAAATGTCTAATACTCCCACAACTCAACCACTTCTAAAATCAAAAACCAAAGCAAAATCAAAACCTTCACATGCCTCTCAACATATATGACTTTTTCATTCAGTGACAAAGTATTTTAAAAATTCAAATATAATTGGTATTTGGAATGATCACACTTAATCTCCAGAGCCAACAGGCACTAGAATATTTAGCTGTTTCTTCTCTCACTATAATGCAGAAGCATTCTCTCACACCATGAAGTGCAGAGGTCTACCCCGCAGAGGGCTGCACACAGAGCAACTGAATAGGAGAGCGCTTTGTGCTACTTGTCCTATTTGCTCTCTTCCTGTAGCTTCCCTGGTTATCAGTAAAATGCTAGTTAAGCAGATGGGACCATGAAGACGTCCCCGAGTCCAGGCTGCTATATGTCTGTCTTTGCATGGGAACATCTGTTTGAAATACCAGCAGAGAAAGAACATTTTGGTAAGGCACTGAGCTGTGTATTGGCCTTTAGAACACTTCAACTAGACTTTTAGCCTCAGAAAAACAATCAAAGTGATCAGTAATTTACTAAGAAGATTTAGGAAATCTAAAGAGGATGTGTGATTTTTATATCTTCAAATGAAGTATGAGGGTTTCAGAACTACATGGATTCACATGATATGAAAGCAGAATTTTTGACTGCCAGAAATGTCTTCTTGAATTGTAAAGAGAGAGAGACAGACAGACAGACAGAGAGAGACAGAGACAGAGACAGAGACAGAGAGACAGAGAGAGACAGAGAGACAGAGACACACAGAGATACAGAAAGGGAGAAAAGCAGAGACAGAGAGAGATGAGAGAAATTTCACAAACTTCATGAAAATATAGGAACACTGTTGTTCACAGAATTATTAAATATAGAGAAAATGTAGTTGTTAGGTTGCTGGTGTGTGTGTGAAATCTCAAAGAATTGCCTTAACAAAATAACCAAAAATGCCAAGATTCTCAAATATTTAAAATTATGTATTGTAGACTGTATACCAAGTTTATTAATTTCATTTTTCTCAAAGTTTTATTATTCTAGGTATAACATTAACCACTTTTCAAACTGTAATTCTACAAACTGTAGAATTACACTACAAACTGTAATTCTTTATCTTTTCTTCTTTAACCAACCAATATAATGATTGTTTTTCTCTAAAAAAAAAAAAAATGGAAGAAAATAAAAAGAACCACAAAAAAAGTGGAGTCTGATTTATGCTAACTGCTCCTGTCACCCCTTCTGTGATTCTTCTGAGCTGTAATAAGCTACAAGGTATATCCATTGATGCAATAGGAACAAAAATATTAGAAGACTAATTAAAGTTTGGATTTAAATCTCAATCCATGAAATGGAATCCATGCATGGTACTGTTAATAAGACCATGAACATAAGACTAGATAAGTTGTGGACCTAGTGGATAGGCTCTATTAATATTCTAATAAATAACATAAAAATAAAACCAGTCCTGAAATTATATTGTTATATCCATAAGTCAGTTCATCACTCAGCTCAGAGAAGCTGCATGGTAATTAACAGGGATGAACTCGTGAACTACATAAGGGGAGTGAGAGGCTCTGGAGAATGGAGAGTAGGATGCTATACAATTGCCACACCCTTCTCCTGGAGGAGGCTCAGAGACACATGTAAAAGAGGGGACCAGAAAGACTGCTAGGGCCAAAAGTGGTGGATGATTTTTAGGAACATTGCAGTTTCCAGGCATAACAGGGTAGATGTACATATGAACTCAGAAGCTGTGTGACTTCCTGAATAAGAGTAACAACAGCTCAAGCCATAGAAACCCACCACTAGTAAATAAGCTATTTACCAGTTACTTGACCAGGTAAAATAAGTTTACTTTAATGGTGCAACTGCTGTTATAAATCAAAGAAAAGGGCAAAGTGTAATTCTCGATTTTGATTTGGATAAACTATTAGAGACATTAATCCTATTTAGGGAAAAGTTACTCATCAAATAATTTTGAAAATTGTTTGGCAATATGTTAATTTAAGTATATATTTATATGTATATATTTATGTGTAACCAAATTGTTGTATAAATAACATGTGTGTATGTATGTATGTATGTAGGTAGGTATGTATTTGTGTGCATGTATGCATTGTGTATGTATGTGTGTATGTATGTGTGTATGTGTGCATGTATTATGTGTGTGCATGTATGTGTGCATGTGTGTATGTAGTAATTTAAGAAAACCTGTGTTTTAGTTCTTCCCCTCACTCCGAGGCACTTTATCAGCTTAGATGGCCAAGGAGGCAGGAGTATAAGGTAATGATTTAATCAATACCTGGTTTTACTCCCTGTATTCACACCATGCTATTTTGTTATCATCAGTGAAATGCATAATTATTTGTTTACTTCTAACGTGTCTGTTTCCACTCAGAAAAGTAGAAGATCCAGGAAGGTGTTTACCCTGCCCTGGTTGCCATGTTATCCAGAACTTCTCTGAGGCTTACTTCCTACAACTATAATTGACTCTATGTATATTTATTGGATTATCAGATGCTTCAGACATTAGGTCACCATGAATACATCCCACAATATATAGCCTTTATTTCTTTCCTAATTATGCCTATACAACTGATTCTGGTTTATAATTTTTTATTACATATTTTCAAAAGTAGTCCTAATTAAGTCTTCACCAAATTAAATTAAAATTTAAGTTATTAATTAATGATCAACAGAAAAGGAGAGGTGGGAGAATGATGGAAGAGGAAATGTCCAGGAGGAGTTGGAAGTCGGAGCAGAGAGGAGATATGATTGAAATACATTGCATTAATATACTAAACTACCAAGGAATTCATTGTCCAGATAGCAGTATATCTAGAAGAAAGTTTTTCTTCAGGCTTAAGCTCTGATAAACTGGTTCTCCCTAAATCATGACACTTGATCCAAATCATTTCCTGTCTCACAGGTATTTACCTTTCCAGCCCTAGGAAAGACCAGCTTCTTTACCTTTGCTTTCTGTTTTAAATAATGTATGTATAAAAGGATTGCTTCCTAGATCAGTACAACAGTGAGAACATCACAGATCTTCCTACTTAATCAACTCATTTACTCAAATGACAAATATTTAAATTAGAACAGCTTGAGAATAGACGCTCCTCATTGTTCCCAGTGGTGAATTATTGTTCTCCTTCTGGATTTCTGTGACAGAGATGAAGTGGGGGACAGCACTCTATAACAAAGATGGAATAGTAAATTCTGCATTTCCTTGGTGACTCAAAGTGAACCTTCTAATTTAAATCTTTCTATTTGTCAACAGTAATAAGATTAAAAGACTGTTTTCTTAAATATCAACAATAAATATAGGAATGTACATAAATCAAATTATGCTAAATCAGGAATTATAATAGTTGTGAAATGGTAAAATATCCCTGAATTAGGTAACAAAGGAGATGTGGTTGTTTTGATAATCATTTTCTTTTCAATTACTTTTGTTAGTTAAGTTAGTTCACACTTAACTCCAACAGCAAACAGCAGTCTTTGAAAGCATGTCAGCTCTTGCCCTATACTATCCCTGCCTTGCTAATTTGTTGAAAAATGGGATGAAATATTTAAAAACGATTATTGTATAGGTGGGCACTCTTATTACAGAAGAGTATAAATTAAATTTTTAGTTCTCTTTAATAAAGCTGGATAGAGTAATGGAAATATAAATAATGCTTTAACTTCTGTAGTGGTATATATTTTGTGATTTCAATAGGCTCCAATACAACCAGACCTTTTGCTTTGTTTAAAAAGAAAGCACATATATTTAATACAGGGGACATATAAATTTAGCTTACTTGGAATACTATATTTTTATACTCATGTTATAACCTTTATACTCATAGTGCAAAGTCTATGTTTATTAAGTAACTTCAGACATGAACAGCATACTAAGAAAATGGCTCAGTCACACAGGAAGAGTACTGGCATTTGGATCCCCAGATCCTGGGTCCATTCAGGGTGAATGTAATGGCCAGCCTGTTATTTTATTCTCATGTGAATGTGGAGGATCCTTGTAGCAAACTGGATGGGAGCAAGGTTTGACTGAGACTTTAGCTTAGAGCTGATGAGAAGAATCTGCTGTTATACATTAAGGTTCACACTCCATGGGAAAAGATTTTGGTTTGCTACGACCTTAAAGATAGTAAGGTAGAGGAACAATAGGGAACAACTCTAGACTTTGTTCATCAACCTCAGGCCTCCGGCCTCCGACACCACAGACACAGGCACTGATCCCACATACACCTGCCCACACATGTGTATGCACATATATACCATATACATACGCAAAATGCATATGCAGGAATAGAAAACCCTATGATAAATTATAAAACAAAAAAAGCCAGTGTGGTAAGTTTTATGGAAAACTAAATAATGAATTTATTCTGGTTAAGTTGTCTGAAAACAGTAAAAATGAAGGCTGTGAAGAACATCTATGGCTATAAATATATATGTATATGTATATGTATATATATAATGTCTATATATATATACATATATGTGTGTATATATATTAAGTTACATACAATATAATCCTCAGTCTTACACAACATTGTTACTGATGGAATTTGGATAAGGATTTCTTTTAAGGATTAACAATTTCATTTATTCATTAAAATATTAACATAAAATTAATCTATCTCTGCTAATGGATACATTTTGTTCAGATTTTTACATGTACTCTTTAACTTTCTTTTATTAGGAGACATATATAAGTTCCTATGATATGAAGGTATACAGGACACATATCAAAACAGCCACCTATAATAAGTTATATAATAAGATCTACATACAACCAACAATTTACTGTGGTTATAAGGGTTCATGGACTCACAATCCAAAGCTTGACTATAAACTGAGTACTTTATATATTTGAACTCTTTTACCTGTAAAATTGCTTCTAATGGCAAAAAGCCTTGATTTTATTTTACGGATTTCCAAGCCAAGTACATTACTACATTAATAAATTAGAAAACTCAAACATCCATTCAACATTTACCAAAAGATATTCTTACCCAACAAAATATTAATCTAAAGGGAAAATAAGATTAAAATCAATTCTAATTTCAATGATATTCCTCCTCTGTATAGCTGATCCCTTGAGTTAGTCACTAGACAATGCCCACCTTCTTAAAAACCACCCATATGGGAACAGTGAAATTATTTGTGGCATGCCTTTCAATTGTTGCTTTTGTTGTTAGATTACATGTTTTATAGTTGTATAATTCTCTGAAAATACCAAGCTATCTCAAAATAAACTTGCAAATGCTCACTGTTATATCTACCATAATAAATGAAAAGTTGCATATACTATTGCATAACTTAAAACATTACCATAAACTATTTTATAAATGCTTTGTGTGCAATTTAGCAAATTTGGAGATCCATATGCTTTCTTAACTCGTTTCTCAGAATACATTATACGGTGGTGTCAAAGTTCATAATTAAAGCCAACATATGGAAATCTACATTTCATCAGTGTTTTTAATCATCTCAATTTCTTGCTGCTTTCTTGTCAGACTTGAATACATTATCTGAGCCTTTTCAACTCGTAATATAGCTGAAGGATAGCCAAGAGTTGACGCACCCTGTCAGGGCTGCTTTTTTTCCTAAATAGTGTGTGTCATTTCTATTCAATTCAAGGATTTCTGAATTGTTTTAAACTTCTTATTTTATAAAATGCTAGGTGAAATAAAATTCGAAGCTATTTTATTTGTAAAATCCAAGTTATAGAAACATGCTTGCAATATTCAAACATAAACTGACAAGAACTAGTAGGAGCTGAAGAGTATCTGCCTAGACGTCCACACCCTCGGCCTTCACTCTTGCTTTAAGTAGTAAGTGTATGCAGAGAAAGCTACCAGGGCCAACCCTATATGTGGTGGGTTTACTCATTTTTCTTATTTAATTTCAAATTCAAAGACAGATAAACAGCAAAATTTAACAAACAGACAATATTAGAGTAAAAACCTTCCCTTGTAATTTGTCTGTGTGCTTGTCTTCTTTTCTCTATTGTTTGGATTGTCTCATGTGTCTCTTGCTGGCCTTATCATTGTGTAGCCCAAAACAACCTCCTGCTTCCACCTTCCCAGAGTGATGACGACAGACCTGGAGCAACACACCTAGAGCAAAGCTTTGTGTACGCTGGCAAACACTCTACCAACTGAGCTAACTCTTGGCCCACAGAGTAAATATTGGAAACCAAATTTACCTGAGATTCTTGACTTAGCTTACAGGTTTAGGTCCAAATTGTGCTCCAGGACACTCAAGTGAGCTCCCCTCCACCTCTGGCTCCCTCTCTAATTACAGGCGGTGCTGACATGATCCTTAGAGGTTTCGTTTCCCTGAAGCCTGCCATAACCATGTTTTGTTGATCCCCTTCCCTCAATTTGGAAGTTGCTTTTGTACTCTGAAGTAGCCACATCATTGCAGCATGAATCCCTGGGGACATCGTGCACATGCCTGCACAAAATAATCACATTTTGTAGTATCACTGCTGTGCCCGGTTTTGACATCCACTGGAGAGGTACAGTTCCCACTGGACACACTGCAATGGAGAATGTTGATGTTTCTTGAATTCTTTCTTACTAAACAATGTAACAGTCAATAGCTACCTGGGAACTGTAATTGAGTGGAAGAAATTATGATAGTAGACCTTTTGACTACACTGTGAGTAAACTGAAGCAAATTTTATTAACTTGTCTGGTTAGTCTGGTTTGTTATATTTATGCATATATATATATATACATATAAATATAATTATATGCTTTTAAATATATTTATAATCAATGAGTGTTTATCACTGATGATGTAATTTTAAAAAACTGTCACTTAGCATTATTATATTTAAAATCCCAAAACATTCAAAGACACAAAAATAAATATAGGTTTAAACATAATTTAATGATTTTTTTTTATTCTAAAAAATGAACAGTCATTTGGTATGTCATACAGGTTACTAGAGTCTCATGACAAAAGAGACAGTCATTGACACCATACACTTTCAAACTAATGGATCACTCAGAAAGTGGACAGCCAACTAAAATTTAGTATGAATTAATGTTACTACAATGCCAGAAAAATGCCAGAGAAAAATCCTAACATAACATAAAGTTTATAGACCCTGCCATGAGAAAATGATGTATTTTTAATCACAGGAAAAAATCAGGGGAAACACACACACACACATACATAAGCACACAAAGACATGATAAAAATTTTTAAATGTTGAGAACAGGGAAAGAATTACTTGGGAAATACTTGAACACTTAACTGCAGAATGGTTACAGTAGATATTGTCTTTGAAGTACAGTTCTGAGAAACGTCGGAGAAAAGGGCATCACCAGTCCTTTCAGAAGAGTGTGACGTGTTCCTAAGTCATCATGCAGGCTTTGTAATTCTGCAGAGCTGAATCCTTGGCTGCACTATTTTGCCTATTCCTAATATTCAATGTAAACTATGAGTTGCTAATAGAGGAACAAACGAATCCTGTCCAGAGAAATGCAAACAAATTCTTTACAACAATTGAATTGATTTCTGTCCTGTAAAAAATGTCATTGTAACCTTTCATGGGCATAAGTGATAAAAAATGACATTTAATATTCCTTACTACCTATCTCTGCTATAAACTGCTTGTTTCACATAACATTAAACAAAAATCAATAGCAGGCTTTGATTTTTATATTTCAATGTGGTTCATAATTTTTGGCATACTGTAAATTTTTTACTTGATTTTGAGGAATGTGTTATTTATTTCAGAACCAAAAAGTAAAAAGCAGGTTCTTATTTGAGGAATGTGATGGTTAGTGGTTCAGGGCATAAATGGGTGGGAAAATAGAAAAAAAAATAGCTGTGAGGAAATGAAGAGTTCTTCCAAGAGCACAGGGAATGGCAAGGGCATTGGTGAAGGGAAGCACCGTGGGTAGAATGAAGTAGAATCATTTAAGTATAGAGGAAGCCTTAAAAATACCGTTGCCTAATAAATAGAGAAGACTGAAATAAGGTAGACCTAGAACTTCTGGAAAGATTAATTGGATAGATGACCATTCCAATTACTAAGAAGAGAGAAACAAAACCCTTTTGTTTGAGATGGGAGCTTTGCATAACCATGGTGTTTGGTCAGTCATCATCAAAAGGTCATTTCTATATGGCTAGTTAATTGTGATAGTTTATCAAGCAAATGCCACAGAAAATAGCAACAGCTATTAAAGACATGTGAGTATTTTGTCCCATGTACCAATCTGTGGGTTGATTGAGTCTACATCACAGATATTTTAAAATCTTGACTGCAAAAAAGAAAATATTGACATTTTAATCAAAGTATCAGAGTTTAGGTTAATTAAAACTGTAAACACAAGCATTTAAGTCATTTATAATCAACGAATTTCTTCATTTATTTAAACATGTAAATTAAGCAAAGCTAAAACATGCAGCAGAGATGAAAATCATGGAAGTTATCAATACAGTTCTTTATTTTAATTATCTGTAAGAAGTAGAAGATCCTAATTCCTATTGTGGAAAATATTGATATGCTATAGATGGGAAACACATTGTGTTAGAGAAATTGGCTTAGTTACATTTCATTGTTATAATACAATACCTTATACTCGGTGTTTTATAAACTGTATAATCTGTTGCTCAAGGCTTATAGTCCAAGATGTCTAGGAACATGTCATCTGAATCTAACATCTGGAAAGCAATGGTCCCTGTCTCCAGAGACCAGAGATAATCCCCTCATGTTTTCATTGGAAGTTACTAAATATACATCTGGGAGAATAGTCAGGATTTAACACTTTCCATTGGCTCTAGCTAGGCTTATCACATCAAGTTTGGTATTTCAGCATATGAATGAAAGGAAATAATTGCATCCAGATTTTAACATTCAGATGGAACCAGCCCTGATTACTGACAAATTTGAGACTTCCAAACTCTACACTATGATACAAGGTATTCCTACTGCTTAAAGCTATACTTTTTGCAGCACTTCCTTGAGGCTCTATGAAATGAATACAATGACCATGTCTTTTATTATGTAGAAAAAATATGGAGAAATGATGTATTCAAGATCACAAAACTAATTATTTTTAGAATTAGTATTAGAAGCTCTTATTCATCCAAGTGGTTCTTTGCTAGATTTATGATTAATTAGACTCACAGGGAGCTGAGAGTGTATTGAGCACACACAAGAGGAAGCATTGCATTTGAATCCATTTCTTTTCACATTTGTGTTAAATAATTTTAACTGAACACTTGAGAGTCAGATTAGCCATTAGTAAAGATGAGGTAGGGGCCAGTGTTTCCTGGAGTTAACACTTATCACTTCAGTATTCTTTTGGGACTAAAAGGTCTAGACACCATATAAGGTAGCTTTGAGGATAAATGAAACAATACTGTAAACTTACTGTATAATTTGTGTTGTGCATGTGTAAAGGTTACATGATTGCTTACTCTCTTACTTTTGAAATTTCAAGTGCTGACCATGGTCAAGTAAGTCTCCTTTACATATCACACAGACTGTAGTAGAAGGGAAAAAGAACAAAGCTCTATATCAAACTATGGATTTTATAAATATTCAGAACATGTCAATAATAATTTATGAAATACTAAAATAAGTACCAAGGCTAACACATGATACTAGTTATAGCTATAGACTTGGAAAAATCGATCATTTTTGGTTACTTTAACTATCAAACATTATGCTAATTAAGCATTACTAGATAAGTTGAGAGTCTTTAAATACTAGATAAGTTGAGAGTCTTTAAATACAAATAAAAATTATGCCTGGTTTCAAACTCTATGAAATTTTGTAGAGTATTGAAAACTCTTACATTCAATTTACATATGAAAGCCTCCTTCCTATTTTCTTACCTAATTGTGCTAACCTATTTTTATCTTCAGTGTTATAGAAAATGAGACACAGGCAGGAAGAAAATACCTAACTTCCCAATTCATTTTACATACTTAGTATTTTATACTTATAAGATATATGGCCAGCAGGGTCATTTTAAATTCACAAGTAATTTATAAGAGATTTAATACAAACTATCTTTTGAAAATTAAGTTATATTTTTAAAAATAGTTGTTTAATACATCGGACATTTAGTGATTTTAATTAAAATAATTTTATCCATTTAGAATCTACCACTGAAGTTGAGAATTTCAAGTGCTATGCCTGCCTGTACCTTCATACTTCTCAACTGACATTTAAACTTCTTGAATTTAGAACTTTTAAAAATGTGACCATATAGAATATAACAACGTAATATTCTAATGCTTTTTGGAAACATTTTCTTGGCCTTCTTTATCAGCAGGATCAATTAAGGATTGAATTCATTAGAATAAGAAGTGGTCTTTTGGAGTACCAATGCTTTGTACTATTAATTAATATCTGTTAGCTACCAGCATAAAATTCATGCTTTGCATGTCTTTTCATTTTATTTCACACCACTTGGTGACTTTTTAAAGTCAGGTATGCTAACTTTTCTCCAAGTCTAATCTTCACCATCTATAAGTCAGGAAAAGAAAGCTAGGCCACCTATTCGTGCTTTGAGGTATCAGATGATCTAAGACTCAGCAGTGTCAACAGGAGGTTATGGAGGACACACAAGACTGTATCAGCAAATTTCCTTCATTTGTGACAAGCTAGTTTTTATATTGAATTTTGTAGAATTAGATAGCTTTCTCCTTGACTTCAACAGGGCTGTTTGAGGCACAGCTTCAATTTTCCAGATTCTTCCTCACAATAGTAGATGTATACAAAAGCCATGTTTTCTTTTTCTTTTGTTTTCTTTTCTTTTTTTCCTTTTATAGGATATTTATTTATTTACATTTCAAATCTTATCCCCTTCCCTGGTTTCCCCTCCAGAAACCCCCTACTCCATCCTCCTTCCCCCTGCTTCTATGAGGTTGCTCAAATACCCACCCACCCACTCTTGCCTCCCCACCCTCGCATTTCCCAACACTAGGCCACCTAGCCTTCACAGGACCAAGGCCCGCTTCTCCCATTAGTGTCCTACAAGGCCATCCTCTGCTATATATGTGGCTGGAGCCATGGGTCCCTCCATGTGTACTCTTTGGTTGGTGGTTTAGTCCCTGGGTGCTCTGGCAGGAGACAGGGGGGCTCTGATTGGTTGATATTGTTGCTCTTCCTATGGGTTGCAAACTCTTTGAGTCCTTTCTCTAACTCCTCCATTGGGGACCCTGTGCTCAGTCCAATGGTTGGCTTGAAGTATCTGCCTCTGTATGTGTTAGGCTCTGGCAGAGCCTCTCAGAAGACAGCTATATCAGGCTCCTGTCAGCAAGCTTTTCTTGTCACCTGCAATAGTATCTGGGTTTGGTGACTGGGATGGATCCCTAGGTGGGGCAGTCTCTGGATGGCCTTTCCTTCAGTCTCTGCTTCACACTTTTTCTCCTTATTTCCTCCTGTGAATATTTTGTTCCCCCTTCTAAGAAAGACCAAAGAATCCACATCCATACTTTGTTTTTTTTTCTACTTTAACTTTATGTGGTCTGTGAATTGTATCATCTCCTTTTCCCCAGTGAATCTAGCTAATGTAATGTCATCGATTCAACTAAGACTAGTATTTTTCTCTTTCAGTTGCTTTTCTTTTTTTTTTTTTTTTTTTTTTTTTTTTTTTTTTTTAAGGAGCAAATGTTTTATTAAAAACTATTATTTCTTTGTAAAAATGTATCGTCTCTACTTTTCCATATGTTTGTTTTACAATGTAATGTCAAATTCAATTTTAGAAAAGAAACATGTTGATCATTGGGAAGTGAATACTGTCTTCAATGCTTTTAAAGCTCTGAGCACATTTTAAACCAGTCTGTGATGCAGAGCTAGAAACAGCATAGGCTATCATTTTGGATGTAGGATACACAAGAGTTATTGACTTTTTACGTGGGTTCAAGGATGTTTTGATGGTCTCCTGTCATCTTTTTTTTTTGTAGTATCTTATAATATGGATTGTCCTTATTTCCTTCATGTTCCATTTTTTATGCACAGGTCATATGAATTCCATTATTGCTTATAACTGTAGCTTGCTCCTTACAGAACCTGAATTGCATTATATTGAGTGATTCTTGCTGCACACTATTTATTCAGTTTTTGAACTAATTTCAACTTGCTGAGACTAATGGCAGGGCTGTTGTGAGCATTCTTTATAAGTGTTCTTTCTAAATTTTATACATATTCACATAGANAAACATCCTGAAGAGCATACTGAATAACATGTATGTTTTATGTTTTGATACATGAAAGTATGAATTGGATGCATAGGTTAACATTTTTAATAGTGTTGCATAAATA
>NC_034594.1:47366396-47386222 GCF_900095145.1 Mus pahari
CTTAGTACTGCTCTCGGGCGCACTCCCCTCCTCGGGTGAGGAAAGGCGCTGGATGCCAGGCGGACACCCCTCCTCGGTCGGGGAGGCAAGGTGTTGGGCGTTGGATCAGCCTGCGGACAGCCGCCAGGCGAACACCCCTCCTGGGCAGGAGAGGCGCAGGACGATCGGGTCCAGCTGCTGCTCAGTTGCTTTTCATTCCATGTCTTCTCTTCTTCTCCATTTCTTTTAAGTGTAAGTTCATTTATTTCCATATTTTAATATTTTCTCTAGCAACTGTCATGGATGGCTTGCTCTTGATACATTCTTTGTTTGTCATTTACTTCTTTATAAATAACTTTTTTTTTAGTATTCATTATTCTTCAATAGACACATTAAGCAATATATTAACAATATTAGTTGCCAAAAATGTATATTTTTCAAGAATTTTATTACATCTGGATTTAATTTATAAAAATCATATATCCAGGTTCAGTGAATACAAGAAAAACAAAGCCATAAGAAATGGATATGGGCTGGGGATATCCTCTTGGTTAAATGGGGGGAAGAGGTGTGGGATGTGGAACAGTTGGAGGGTGGACTGAGAGGGTCATAAAGTCTGGACTGCAAAAAATAGTTTGAAGGATAAAAATAAAGTATAATAATATGGGATAATACAAGCAATGCGATATAATGTGCATATGAAATAAAAATATTCTAAACTAAAAAAGAAAATGAAATTTCCATGTTACTATTATCATGTATCAAAATGATTTGGTGGATTTCAAACACATTTTATAAAATGAAACCCATACATGAACTTGACCAGCAATTTCTTCTATTAATGCAAATTCTACAATAAATTGCTATTTCCTTTACAAAGTTACTTACCTTATATCCCCATTCCTATCTCCTGTTTCAACAGAACTATGTCTACAAATCACATGCCTGCAGATTCTTATTCAGAGAAAGTTGAGACAAATATTGACCAACTAGCCTTCCTTAATTAGAATGAGCTTCTAGGAAAATGTTTGCAGTCTGTAGTGTTTGTGAGTCTTCATGTAGCAAGCCTAATGCAAAAATCTCACAACTGTTATTAAGTACGGTCATTTAGAAGACATTTCTCTTTCATAATCAGCCCTATTTCTATCACATAAAAAACTCTACAATTCAAAATTCTGTGTATTGACTTTTCAGATATCGAGGTTGCTACAATAGTTGCCTGAATTTGTTATTTTATAGATTTGTTCTGTATTTTAGTGATTGATTTCTTCTTTATAAATCTCTAAATTATGTCAGATACATAACATTCTTTGTATTTAATCAATATAATATGGTAAGCAACTTTCATAATGCTACATCATTAAATTGGAATCTGCACTGAAATTCCTCCAAAACAATTATATTTTATGTAACCACCACCAGGCGGGACAAAATACAATATGAACCCATTATATGATGAACTAGTTCCCTGAGATATTAGTTATTAAGCAAGCTGAAAATTTAATGGCATTCTATTCTTTGCAAATAAAAATTACTGTTATTCTTACTGGGTGTGGTGGCATAGGCCTGCAATACAGGAAGATCAGAGATTTCAGACCTTCCTTTGCTTTGTTGCAAATTCAAGGCCAGCCAGAGAAACAAAGCAAGGTCTTGTCTTAAAAATAAAACTGAATGAATAACTAAAGAAATACAAAATTGAGCCTCATTGAGTGTGATAAATAATGTGATGTTAAAGGGGTACTGGACTTGCTTTCTTAACTCCACCCATGTTATATTTAAATGTCTCATTCACAAAGAAAACTCCCATTCATTTTTTGATATGAATTCATTGAATGAAACTAGTGCAAAATAGAATCATTCATCTCTAAGCTTGAATGTCCTTCTATATTCATAATAATAATAACCCACAAGTAAATATGACCTCTGAAATTACAACCAAGATATAAATGAATCATGGAGAAAACACTGGCATGACTGCTCATGACTCTGCACTAAACATTTTATGCATAAATGAATCTATCACCCTACTTACAATCAGAATTTATCAACTACTAAAAATTTTGTAGAACAGGGAAGAAATGTTTTTGAAAATATGTCCAAGTGTATTTTTCCATAGGTGGCAAAAAGTATAATGCCTTAGAAATGTATATTTCATTTTATAATAAAAATCCACTTAATGAAATATCTTGGGGCTTACATATTTAGGACAATGGGAGATATAAGCAGCTTCAATACATTTATCCATATTGTCAGCATTTGACTTACTTCCAAAACACCAAAAAGAATATCCCTCAAAAGCTATCTAATCACGCAGACAATCCATCACTAGTACAGTAAGACGATCCCAGGTTCTTGCTAAGCCCATAGCATTGTACAGAACTCTGGAGAAAATAATCAAAATGTTAATATAACAAAAATAAATGCATGAATGAAGCAGTGGAGACAGACATCTTTTGTGTGTAATTCTCAATACAGAGCAGTTCAGCTTCCACCAAGCATTCAAGTTTTCAGGACTCTGCTGTTATACTCATGGTATCTGAGAACAAACAGAACACTGACAAACTCAGAACTAAAATGCCCTTTTATTTTCTTGCATATGAAAGTGCAGTGGAAGTAGTAACCTAAAAGTCTTGCCCTAGAGGAGCATCATTGGGGGTTTCTGACTGTTACATTTAAAATGTAGAAATATAAGACAAAAGAAATGAAAGTAGGAATTTGATTAAATAAAAGAGAAGCGCTCCCCTATATATCTGAAAGGTAGTTTCTAAAGTGAAAGAAAGAGGACCCTGTCACACACCAAAAAAATCACCAATGAAAACAAAGAAAAAGAGAGTGAAGAGGAGATGGAAAGAAGTTAGAAAGGGAGGGGGAAGATATGGAGGGAAATGGGAGAGGAGAGAGGGAGGGAGAGGAGTGGGAGGAAGGAGATTGAGGGAGAGAGGGAAGAAAGGAGTGAAGGAGGGAGGGTGGAAAGTAAAGAAGTAACAAAAGGGAAAGAACCTGGAATTTTCAGGAGGGAAGAAGGAAGGGAGGGAGGGAGAGAAGTAGGAAAGAAAGGAGTATCAATCAACCTTAGTGAGAGACAAAACTATGTAATCACTAATCACAGTAATCCTGTGGGGGCTTAATGACCCAGTGGGCAGGTGGGGGAGCACTCTCATGTAGGCAGGGGGACAGGGGTATAGGGGTTTGTAGAGGGGAAACTGGGAAGGGGGTTAACACTGGAAATGTAAACAAATAAAATAACCAATAAAAAGAGAAAGAAAAGTAAATTACACTCTGCATGTTGTAACATACTGAAAATATTAAATTGCATTTTTATAACTTTAAATGCATATATATCTCCATCTACTATTTCTAAGCATTAATTACTAAGTAATAAGCAAAGCTGGTAAGTTATATATACATATTTTGTCAATGCTTACACAGGAGTACATCTCCACATCATTTTTTTTTAATAAGATCAAACATAACTATTTTTTACAACTTAAAATTTTCAACATCCATCCAGAGACTAACCCACCCGGGGATTCATCCCATAATCAGCCACCAAACCCAGACACTATTGCATATGCCAGCAAGAGTTTGCTAGAAAGACCCTGATATAGCTGTCTCATGTGAGGCTATGTCAGTGCCTGGCAAATACAGAAGTCGATGCTCACAGTCATCTATTGGATGGAACACAGGGTCCCAATGGCGGAACTAGAGGAAGTACCCAAGAAGCTGAAGGGGTCTGCAGCCCTATAGGTACAACAACAATATGAACTAACCAGCACCCCCAGAGCTCGTGTCTCTAGCTGCATATGTAGCAGAAGATGGCCTAATAGGCCATCATTGGGAAGAGAGGCTCCTTGGTCTTGTAAATTTTATATGCTCCAGTACAGGGGAACACCAGGGCCAAGAAGTGGGAGTGGGTGGGTAGGGGAGCAGGGCGGGAGGGGTATAGGGGACTTTCAGGATAGCATTTGAAATGTAAATGAAGACAATATCTAATAAGAAAATGAAAAAAAATTCCACATTTAGAAATTCTTGCTAACTAAAACCAGTTCAATATTTATATGTGTGGCCTTTTAGTATGTACTGGGCTTGATTTGGAATCTAATTCTTTGCTTGATGGCATAAAGGATACATATTATTCTCTTATCCAAACAACTGTGTTTTTTTTTCAGTCATTATTTCTGAACAAGCACGCAGTACGTGGCTGTCAGACTAGCAGTTCCTATCAGTTCCTATCTTCTAGGTGTAAATTTTTCCTCTGTGAAGCTTCTATAACTCAAAGCACATTCTAGACAGAAGCTTAGGTATCACATCTCAGAGAGGGCTGGAATTCAGCCAAAGTGAAACAGCAGAAACAGCACACAGAAGACACAGAAGGCCTCGCCAGACAGCAAGGAAAAAATAGGAAAAGAAGTACATGCCATCCCTGTACGTCACAAGAGTGTGTACAAGAGTCTGGAAACTCAAATCCCAATGCCAAAGATGAACGAGGAGTCACTGTTTCAGGCCAGACAGTCTGAGAGCTTTCTAACATGAATACTGAAAGAACTTATGGACCGCAGCCAACATCCCAGCAGGAAAACAGTGTGCAACCATGCAACGAAAAAATATCTGAGAATGGGTCAAAAGGCATTTCCTTGTTCTTACAAGATCATTCATAGATCTTAGTATTTTCTAGATTCATTGTCAGACTAGAAAAAATATTTCATATTAGCTTATGTAAATTTTAAATGTATTAAATATATTTTATTAGTTGGGGTATATATAATCTAATAAAATATATTTAAGACATAATATGTGTATCTATACTAAACATTAGACATATAAAAGGCACATATTTAGGTTACAAATTCATCCTAAACTTGTGATCCTCCTAAATTCATTGACTATATGCATGTACCACTATATTCAGCTACAAAATTTTTCATTATAATTATATTCCTTTTCATTGACCTTCCATTCTTGCTCATATGATTTAAATTCAAGTTTAGCATCATTAGATAAATTTAGCATATTTTAAGTTACCTTCATTTTTTTATTCTTAACTCTAATTTCTGTCTTTCTCAAATCATGTAGAGTTCCTGATAGTTATTAAGTGTTCTGTGCATGTCATGTCACTTACAAAATGAATGTCTAGTTCTTAGATAAACCCTGTTTTTATACCACCTTAAATGCTTCAGGACTTAAAGCACAGGTGTACACTTGGGCTTTTGAATGAGCTAGGTAGAAATTTAGGGGAAAGACATTGCATATACAATTTCATCAACTAATGCCAAAAAACCTTAGAAGACTGTTCCTTCGGATCAGCTATTAGGGATCTATTATGTTGTAGGTCCCAAATCCTGCATGATATTTACCCTCTCTTCTAAACAATTGATGTAATTAAACCTGAATGGAACCTTAACATAGATATCTAGAAAAAACACTTATTTTTACCTCGAGATATATCAAAGTTAATTATTTTTCTTCATCATTATAAATTTATTATGATTATCATTAAACTTTAAATATAACTTGAAAATTATCTTAGATACATTTTAGAATAGCGCTTTACTTTTGCCATTAACATTTAAGATTACCCATCTCTTTATAAATTTAAAAATTGCTTAATTCAAATCTTTCATGAGACTAAAACCTCAAATTGTTTTAACTCATTTTAATAATTAACTATATTTAGTATCTACTGGTATATAATGAGTTGTGATATTAAATAATTCTCAAAATTTAACAAAAACAGGTGTGCCTCTCTGCTGCTTAAAATTGAGAGCTCATAAGACATTTTATTTTTTAATATGTATTTGTGTCCTGACTTGGTGCATGTCTGCGTACCATATACATGGCACCAGAAGCCAGAAAAAGGCATTACATCTACTGGAACTGGAGTTACAGATGGTTACAAACCCCACTGTTGGTGCTGAGAATCAAATCTGGGTACACTGCAAGAACAGCAAGTGCTTATAGCTCTGAGCCATCTCTCCAACTCCGTCAGAGAATATTTATAACAGCAAAAGAAGTTACCGATTTTTTCCTGGCCATGCCTACTGGGGCTATATTACCATAACTTCATTAAGTAGGGAAATCCCATTAGAAATTTGAAAGCACCCACTGTTGAAGTGTAATTAAGGTTCTCCCTGAGCTATGAGCATATTTTCTCAGTGAAAAAGGCGTTGCAGTATTTGTTTAAGTGTGTGGTATTTTAATAAATACTTCACAGACATTAGCCCTTTCATGTGCTGTTCTAATTCAGCCTTTAGCTTTGCTATCTCTTTTGTGACTCCTTTGTACAGTAAAAAGTATTTTTTCACATGGTTGGTTCACATGGTCTGAGAGGCTTTTCAGTAGTGTCTATGTGTGAGACAAGAGTTTCCCTGGGGCCACCTTTACGGTCATACTTGCTCAGTTTTAATTAATCACTGTGAGAGACATAAAGACTTCACCAAGACTCAGATGGACTTTGCAAGCCAAAGAGACAAAAGGAGGCTTCAGCTGCTGTCCTGTCTTGTGTGGTCACTTTTGATTAAGCCGCAGACATTACTACAAGTACTAAACATCTCTGCTGTCCTTCAGAATCTTTTATAGCTAGATGAAAGCTGTCAGTGGGAAAAAAAGAAACCTAGAAGTTCTTAGCATGTAGCCTCATCAGCCAGAGGAGCCCAGGAGCGCTCTCATCAACCTGTCTGATATTTCAGAATCCCTTCTTTGGAGTACTAGCTGTGAGAGTGTGAATGGGTGTTATGGTCCCACCCAGGCAAAGATGGACTGTAAACCCTCCTAATCAAGCTCCGGACTTGTCAGTGACAGCTACACTAACTAATTCTATATCTAATTTCAGTTTATATTGTGTTTCAATGTTCAAACATCCTCTATGTTCGTGGGAAACTTGCACTTGAGAGTAAAAATATGTCTAAACTATTTATTGAAATGAGTGACCAGGGCTGGTGAGATCACTCAGGGGTTAAGAACACAGACTGCTCTTCCAAATGTCCTGAGTTCAAGTCCCAACAACCACATGCTGGTGATCTGATGTCCTCTTCTGGTGTGTCTAGAGACAACTACAGTGTCCTCATATACATAAAAATAAATAAATAAATAAATAAATAATTTTTTAAAAGCAATTTATCTTTTTTTTTAAAAAAAGAATGAAATCATTTACCATATCTGAGTCCTCAAACAAAATCCAAACACCCCCAAAAGATTGCGATTATTTAAAATATTCTCCACTAAACTGAAGATAGAGGAAATGTGTTTTGCCAAACATGATAAAATTAGTAAAGTATAAAATAAAAATGACTAGAATTCTCCTTCTGAGGCACATTTAAGCATTTTTCAAGTAAGTAGTCAGTCATCATTTACAATTTATTCTTTAGGATACAGCATTCTTTCCAGAAATCTTAGTTTGAAAGGGGAATATGACTTTTTATGGATTGGCCTACAACCAAGCATCTTCCTTGTTGGAACAACTTAATCTATGGAGACTGGACACCTGTCAAAATTCTAGGTTGATATATTCCATTGTATCTCCAAAACTTTTGGTTATTAATTATTAAAGGTGATTTATTATACATAACATGTTAATTTTAAGGGAATTGTGTTAGCAATGTTCCTTCCTCAGTGTTACCAGAAAATTAGGCATCTCTTTTTACTCCCAGTATAATATCTATACTAATTATTTGGGAATTTTGCATAATGCACCCTGATCCCATTCACTTCCTGATCCTTCCAGCTCTACCCTACTCACCTATTCCCTTTGACCTCCACCCCGCCCAAAGAAAAGAAAAGAAAAAGAAAAAAAATAAAAAGAATACAATTTTGATTTTGTGATGATAGCATGTGTTTGTACATGCTAATGACCACAAAAGTATGTATTCAAAGTCATCTTAAACTTCTTTAAGCATGACATATGTTTTGTATATTAATAACTATCTTTATATGATATCATTCTTAAAACAAGTAAACAAATTTCTATCTTATATTTGAAACAAGAAATTTTCTTGTCACTATAACCTCCAGAAATGGTAGAATAATTTATTTTAGCATATGACATTGCTTTATCACTTAAATAAAATAATGTATATTTCATGTTAAGATACACATATATAAAATAATTAAAATTTTATGGATCAGGAGTACCTGTAAAAATTAAACACTCTATAAAATATCTACCTTAGTTTCAGTGTTGACAGGGTCAGCCATATTTACGTGTTGACTTAATGTTCCTTCCTCAGTATATTCCTGCATATACACAGGAGCTCAATGCTTACAAGGTCCCCTCTCCCTTTCTTTCCTAGAGTTGTTTCTGCTTCTCTATTCTTTTTTTTTTCCAATTTTTATTAGGTATTTACTTCATTTACATTTTAAATGCTATCCCCAAAGTCCCCTATACCCCCCCTCTGCTCACCTACCCACGCACTCCCCCTTCTTGGCCCTGGTGTTCCCCTGTACTGGGGCATATAAAGTTTGAAAGACCAAGGAGACTCTCTTCCCAATGATGGCTGACTAGGCCATTTTGTGCTACATATACAGCTAGAGACATGAGCTCTGGGATTGCTGGTTAGTTCATATTGCTGTTCCACCTCTAGGGTTGCAGAGCCCTTCATCTCCTTGGGTACTTTCTCTAGCTCTGCCATTGGGGGCCCTGTGTTCCATCCAATAGACAACTGTGGGCATCGACTTCTGTATTTGCCAGGCACTGGCATAGCCTCACAAGAGACAGCTATATCAGGGTTCTTTCAGCAAAATCTTGCTGGTGTATGCAATAGTGTGTGCATTTGGTGGCTGATTATGGGATGGACCCCCGGGTGGGGCAGTTTTTGGATGGTCTGTTCTTTCGTTTCAGCTCCAAACTTTGTCTCTGTAACCCCTTACATGGGAGTTTTGTTCCCAATTCTAAGAAGGGGCGAAGAGACTGCTTCTCTATTCTTTGAGAATAAATGTAACATAATGCCTTTACTGATGGCCCGTAAAAGATGCTGTCTGCATAGCTATGTTATGTATATTATAAATTGCCATAAGTTTGATAATCATTAATCTATCCAATGCATCTCAAAAAAATCTGCATCCTCTCTTGACTGTTTTCCATTTTCTAGAAAGGATATTATTACTGCATATGTGTTCATGCTCAGTCACATACTGAAATCCCCAAGTAAGGCAGAAAGTAGCATGCAGAGATTAAAAGAACTTGAGTATTGCAAGTTTGGTTCCCACTGTAAAACCCTCCTGACCTGAAATCAACGTGACAAGAATTCAACACAATTTTTTAGTAGATAAATATGATGCATTTTGAATGTGGGAGAGAATTTTATTTACTGGATCTAAGTATGCTACAACATTCATTCTTGGAGATCTGTAAGAGACTGTAAGGGACAATCTCACACATCTATCATTATAACAATTGTGTTAAGTTTTAGAAAATCTAACATAATCATAATGCCTCAAGTCCTTGTGTCCATTACATGATATAAATATATATTTATTTTTATAGTAGCATATACCATATGATATTTTTATTATAAATTTAAACAATTATTAAGTCATTATTATTTTTTATGTTACTGTATTTTACTTACAGGGTAACAAAATTCTAACAATTCTAGGTAAGGCCAAGATACCATTTATTTAACAATGCATTCATTTTTTTTAAAGCTTACCTATTATTATTTTTTCATGTGTGTGTATGTATTTGCCCATGTGAGTGTGTATGTGTGTGTGTGTGTGTGCAAATATACCCAATATATGTGTGTGACCACACATACTTTAGTGCACATGTGAATAAGAGAGGAGAGCTTCATGGAACAATCACTACATGCCCCTTTACCTGGGTTCTGGGGATTAAACAGACTCCATGCTTGTGTGATAAATGTCTTTACTCACTGAAAAATCTAAGGCCAACAGTGAACTTTTATAGGAAGACTGTTTAGTCATCCTCCATGAAATGCTTGCAAGCTTTTATTTCTATAAAAATTTTAATTGAACTACAATAAATCTTTCAATAAAGGCATAATTAGATTTTTACCAGAATTTAATAACTGAGAGTTTATTCGGTTTTGACCTGTAGCAGATTTTATTAAATAGGAAAATTAGTTTTCCCTATATAACTTCATGCTTCCCATTCATCTGATTTTATCGACTGCCTTAATTAAAGTGACAGAATACGTAAGTAATTGATTTTTGTGATAAAATAAGTAATTGTTAATTAATTAGTTTAAAAATCATTAGCATAAATCAATTTCCTATGAGTTGTCATTTTTGCATTTTAAAATTCATGCTCCTAAGACATGATACAAAGCACAATAATACAACATCCCTTGAACAGATGGGTACATGGCCTATATAATCTTTACCACAGTTTTTCAAGTTTTCGGGCAAAACCTTAGTTTCAGTTAGTTGCAGTTGCCTTGAAAAAGAACATCCAAAACTTTATCATAAATAACTGAGCAAGGGGGAAAAGTGAGCTGAAACAAATCCCTACAGATGTGAACATAACCCACACCCCTGCGTACTACCTTTGAAATTAATCACATTAATTTATATGATAATCATAGCTAAGAATGGATTGTGCATTGATATTTTTGAATGGAAAATAGTTATGCAAGTGCATGTCTGTTTGTGTGTGCTTACATGTAGAACCTTGGTGAAACCTGAGTAATTCTGAATTTTAGAAATGGCAAATAGTATTTTTTTGTTCTTAAAATTGAATTAGTATTTTATTTCTCTTCTGTAATTAATCGTATTTCTACTTTTTAATTGGGTATTTTATTTATTTACATTTCTAATGTTATCCCCTTTCCCGGTTTCCCCTCTGCAAACCCCCTATCCCATCCCCTCTTACTCTGCTTCTATGAGGGTCTCCCCACTTACCTACGGACTCCTGCCTCACCACCCTGGCATTCCTCTACCCTGGGGCATCAAGCTTTCTCAGGACCAAGGGCCTCCTCTCTCATTGTTGCCAGATAAGGCCCCTTCAGCTCCTTCAATCCTTCCCCTAAATCCTTCATTAGGGTCCATGTGCTCAGTCCGATGATTGGCTGCAAGCATCTGCATCTGTATTGGTCAGAATCTGGCAGAGCCTCTCAGGAGACAGCTGTATCAGGCTCCTGTCAGCAAGCACTTCTTGCCAATGGTATTTTAAAAAGAACTCAACTTCTCTAGCCACCGGAATAATTAAATAAAACAGGAGCGTAATAGCATGTCACCTCTGTTGGAATGGCTTAGATTGTCTAGAAATCTGACAAAAATGTTTGAGAGGATGTGGACAAAGAGGAGGCATGGAATTAATGCAGCCATTTTGTGTAATGCCACCTTGTGTGTAAAGTGAATTCCATGACAGTCAGAAGTAAATAGAGAAATATTGTTTTGAAATAAATAAATATGTATGAAAATACTACATGACCTAGTGTTTTTATTTCTAGGCTTATACACAATGATTTCAATAATCTGTCATAAAGATATTTATATCCCACAATACTGCTATAAGCCAGAAAATAGAATCAACTTATTTGTCCTTAACAGATGAATGGATAATGGGAATCTGGTACATCTGAAAGATGGAGTACTATTCATCTCCAAGGAAAAGTCAAAACACAAATTTCTAGGAAAATGGATGGATTTAGAGTTTATAGTGTTTAGGAACACCAAATCGCACAAAGCAAAATGTTCTCTTTCCTATGTAGTTCCTAGTCTACAATGTATCCCTGTATGCACAGTATATATGAAGGTATAGTGTAGGATAAGTGTTAGAAGATGCTAATTGTTTCTCCATTTTGAACTCTAATTTTTTGTGGTGTGTGTGTGTGTGTGCGCGCGTTATAAAATGTAATTGATAGTGAAATCATAAACCCCAGTGAAATTAATTCCAAAGCATCAAAATGGCCATTCCGAATGTACAGAAACTCACTGAGCTACATAGACTTTGGCTCAAGCAAAGCGATAGTGTGGCTAATATTGCCAAGCTATGTGATGATTTTATTTGCAAGTATTTTATTCAGTGAATCACTTTATACAGTAATTCTTATAATTTATTCATAAGCAATTCACAAAACTGTGAGTGTGTGGTTAATGCATAAGTATACACATGTAGGAATACACATTCAATTATATAAAAGAGTAACAAGGCAAATATGTCATAAAATGTGTACTTTGGATATTGCATAAAACCAGAATATTTACTCTTAAGTAAAAGAAAAATAGTGCGCTAAATCCAATACTGATTGTTTATCACATGCAAAGAAATAATAACACATGCACTGTACATTTTATTAGAGAAAATTAAACATTTAAACATTTTAAGTTATCTAATTTCCAATACGAAATGTCTGTCAAATATATAAATTTGACTTTTAGTCTCTGCAAAACATTAGCTTTTTTTTTTTTAATTAGCTTCCAGAAAATTCACTTTAATGTTTATACAGTAGACTTTAGGAGTTTTTAATATTTTCTTTAGCTGATAGTTGGTTCAGGCTATGGTTTTAAAATCTATGTGCAAAATGATTTTAAAAAGAGCTCTTGCATGATTTTCTACAGATAAGATGTACCTATTAACTTTTCAAAACTGAATGGCTTTTTACAGTTAAATATATTCTTCCATTATTTTATTTTTTGCAAACACATTAGAATATTAGGGTTTTGCCTTGGATTTTAATGGTGTTATGGGGTGTTACGCTTGCTCCATGAGAACAGTATTTATTTTCTGTGGCCATTAATCAGTGTCACTTGAGCTCAGAGGCTATGCAAGGATTTCTGTCTAATAGCCAAGGAAACAGGATTTATTGGTAGGGAAATCTTTAGCTACAGCTACTAAACTGCCATTAGTAGGCTCCTTAACAGCTCATTACCACGGGAAGATGTGCTGTGTACCACACAGCTTGAATGGAAACCACGGGTTTAAAAAAGTTATTTGTTTATTCTTCTCTGATAGATCTTAACCTAACAGAATCGACTTCTAAATAACGACGAGATGAAAAAGAAAAAAAAAGGGGGGGATGATAAAATAGCATCCTTTTCTTGATATGAAAGAAACTTTATGAAGCATTTAAGTTAATATCCACAAAATTTCTTCATCCAAGAATTATCAATAGCATATGGGGCCATAGCCTCTCCATATACAGCTACAGAAACAAATGAGCTAGGAATGTACTAATAAAAAAAAAGGTAAATAAGCTACATTTGCTTCATATTAAAAGGATGATCATTAAGTAATACAGACTTGCTAGTACTGGAAATTTTCAGCTTACGGTTTGCCCATATTTATAGATCCAATTTTAAAGAAGTGCACATATTTGAGTGTTACTAAACACATACTAGCAAAGTGGGAAAAAAAGGTTCAAGAATAACATTTTATAAAAGCAGCTGCTTGGATGAAATGTTCTAGAATTCTCTTTAGTGTGAATGACTTTTTTTTAATGTGCTGCCTGTAAAAATGAATGAATATGAAGCTAATAGTTGCAAAGTAAAATATTTATTAGAATCAAGAAAGTATTTTGGGATCAAAAGTTTGTTGGTTTTCTTTTTCCAGTAGAGTTTTTCAGTGTAGCCCTGACTCTCCTGGAATTTTCTCTGTAGATCAGACCGGCCTTGAACTGACAGAGACCCAAGTTTCTCTGACTCCTGAGTATTGGGATTAAAGGCGTAAACTACCACACTGGCAACAAAGCATATTCTAAATATAAGATATTAGCTAATATCACAAATATTTCAGAAAAAAACAAAGGTTGATAACAAAATGGTCAAGAAATATAAGGTGATGATAATACAAATTATCAAAGTTTATGATGATCATGCTTAATTTTTGTAGAAAGAGCCAATGCATTCCCAAGAAGTAACAATACCATGTTAGAAATATCAGAGATTATAAAAAATGAGAGAAACATGTTAAAAAAACAAAAGGAAAGAAAACTCAGTTGGATGGTTGAGGTAACAGTTCAGCTGGAAAGTGGTTTCATGTCCTCATATATAGAAGATATAAATTCAATCTCCAGAAACTACATGCCGAATTCAGAGTGCTGAGGAGGTTGAGGCTGGAAGATCTTGGAGACTGTTGTCTAGGCTGTGTGCCCAAGGTCAATGAGAAACCGTATCACAAAAAATAAAGTGGAGTGACTGAAAGAAACAGGAGATTGAACCCTTTCTTCAACATACATGTTTATGCATAAACTTCTACACGCACACGTGTGCACACATACACACACACACCATACCACATACAACACACACACTCAGATTCCTATGTACACCTACATCTCAGCAAATGTTTTTAACATGTAACTGAAAACAAGTAAAAATTGAAAGAGCAGAGACAAAATATCCTCTCATCAATGAAATGAGGAAATAGTTGAATAGAATATAGTGACCAAAATAGAGTATTTTAAAGGAGAGATTGCCAAAAATGTAGAAATCTAGAATTGAAGAAAAACATAGTAAGTTAGTTAGAGAGTTAGACAGACAGACAGACAGACAGACAGACAGACAGATAGATAGATAGATAGATAGACAGACAGACAGATAGATAGTGAGTTATTTTTTCTTAGTGTTGAAAAATCATGTTTTATTTACATCTTTGTTTCTTATTATCACATTTTACTAATGTTAAAAAATGAAAGAAAATAGACCCAGATTCAACTCAGAGCAATACTAGGACCTTAAATAGAAGGTAGTGAAGTCTGAGCTTTAGGGGATGCTCATGACCACATAAAGTGGCAATACTCTGTAATAGCTATGTGTGTCTGCTCTGTACAAGACATGTGTGCACCTATAGCCACTTAAATTTATGTAATGATTTCAGCAGTAACTAATCAATTGTTCTTCCCATTTTACAGAGAAAAAGACTAGAACAAATTAAAATTCTGTCAAAATCAGTCAAAAAAGACCAGAACTAGAATTTGAGTAAGAGAAGTGTAACTTTAAAAGCCACATTTTAGCAACGAATGGCCCAGGTACTAATGCAAAACTGTGTTATTAATATATCAGTGCATTTATTGTCATTGCTAAATTTCATTTTCCAGTATGTGACATTAAATGACAGGTAAATGATAGTAACATTTTACTTTTAAACACATATGTTAAACTAATAAAAACTTGAAACCAAAGTCTTAAATGGGAAAGATTCTAATTGCAACCACAGAAAAGTGAATATTCAACATTTTAGCTACATTCTTCTCTGTTTTAGAGGTAAAACCTATGCTGTAATGACTATAAAATTAAAAAAGAAAAGAATGATTAAATAAGTTAAAAGGTATTTTGAAACGGTAATATTGCAATGACAGAAAAATCAAAATTTCTATTCAATAAATAAAACCAGGCTTTAAAAGATAAATAAATAAGTTACATGGTTGAAAGACATAAAGTTTAATGTAAATAAAAAAGGTTAAATACAGTCATCATAAACCTTAATTTACTTCCACTTTAGTTAAAAATTTCTTGAGAAAATACCTTTCTTCAATAATAATATAATAAACATACAGTTAAGTAAATAAGGGGCTGGAGAGTAAATGGCAATTTTTGTACATGTGTTCATTTCTCATATAACATGGATATATATATATATATATATATATATATATATATATATATATATATATAAACATGATTTATTAAGGCACTAATAAGTAGTAAACCATTCCCTCCCCCCAAAAAACCATTTAAATTTAAAGTTTAAAAAAATGAAATAATGAAATACAACTCCCAAATATCAGCAAAACTTAAAGCTGCAAGAGTGAGTCTGAGGTGGGCTATGGAGGAGATTAGTCAGAAAGGAGCTGGGTTTTACCTTTATTCAGGGCAGCAGGGAATGGAGCAGTAAGATGGGTCTAAGCTAACACAATACTTTAATAATCTTATGATTACCAACAAGGCACTGTAAAAGAGAAGTGCAGAGCTATACCATAGCTAAATAATACAATGCTTAACTAAATCTAAGAGGACCTAGATTCATATGCACACTCGTGTGCACATTCAGACACATGTGAACACACACACAGGAAATAAGAACAGAATTTAAAATAAAACAAAGCCATTAGAAGCTATAAGAAGTATCTGCAAATGTTAACTCAAACAAAGTGAAAACCAATTAAATCAAGAATGGAAGGAAGGGTAAGTTTTATAGATGAGATGCTCTGAATACAAATAATTTAAATTATAAGCAAAGGATTTGTTTAAAAAAATAACTAAAAAGAACAAATAAAGATATTTTATCACTTCCATATTGACAGCACTAGAATGATAATCTCATAAAATAAAACAACAAACCCAATAAATTAGGTAATCTCATAAAATGAAACAACAAAATAATAAATTACCTAAAAGTCTAATAAATCTGGCCCAGTGTAGTATCCACCAAATTTATCTTTAAGATACATGGAAAACATTAATATTAGGTTTAAGCAAAGCCTCATGTATCATGAAATTATCTTGGAGTCTCAAAACCACATAATGACAGAATTTACCCCAAACAGACAGAAAGAGATGAACTTTACTAATTTGAGTTCACAGATTTTTCAAGGCAATAATCAAAATGCCCATGTTATCATAGAAGACATTGGAATGTCAGGAAACTATGTAAAATGGTTCCAGTAAAACTAATTGCCCCATGTTCTTCTCAAGGAGAAGCAGTTAAGCCTGGAAAAAGTGGGAGGGGTGGCATAGACTGGCTGCAGAGCAGTGAGAACAACCTAATTAATTAATAATAGGAATGATAATGCAAACATGAAGTTATGTATCTAATTATTCCAAAATACACCACGTAATATGCTCACGGTTTCCAGGGTAACTTGTGAATTGGTTCAGAATGTTCAGCAGGAAGGCACAAGAAGCTCATGTAATCACTTACGTTGGGTGGCTTTTTAAATTCTAGTATGGCCCTTAATTACCACCACTCTGTAACAATCTGTAATTAATAAATCCACATCTTACGCCTTTCAAATTGCTTCAATCTCAGCAAACAGATACCAAAATCCTTGGTTCATCGCTGAACAATGACTGATAGATACGTTATAGTCTATATTTTCAATCCAAGCATACTCATAAAGAGTAAGGATTTAGAATCAAGTAACTGTCCAATAATGGGCAGGTTTACAGTACTTGATTTCCACTCATTTTTTATTTTGTTTATACCTAGTCAGAGCAGCTAAGAAGGACAGAAAAGATTTTAGTTATATTCCAATGTTATATTCCAATGTCTATACCAACATTGTGTTTTAACAAAACAACTGAATTAGCATCAATATAACTTGACTCAGACAGGAATGAATTGCAGAGATCAAAATTTAATTTTGCAATAAAATACTGAATGTGAAACACTAGAACATTAAATTAATTATTACAAAGCCTAAAATGTTCTCATTATAGAACGAAGAAAATGCTAAAACAGTGAATAGTATCCGTAAAAGTTAGATGATAAACATGATGATCATGATCATGACGATTATGATTGATGATTGATGATTGCCAGTTTGAGACAACAGGATCTCACTTTGTAGCCCAGGCCAAACTCTTTTTTAAATTATGACTTAAACTCACTTGCTGGCCGTGAATTCTACATTTTTCTACATAATTAGAGACTCAAATTTATAGGTAGACAGTATAATAGACATTTATAATTCATAGTATAATTGTGAAAATTAAGTTGTACATTTAACTTCTCCAAGGCATTTAGATTTATTTTGTGCCATATTGTCATAGACAACTACATTCTCATTACTTTTTCTACTATATCTAGGATAGTTGCTCTCCTCTAATACATTCTACCAATATTTGCCATGTGATTGATTAACAGTTTTAACAAGTTTTACATTAGTTTGCTACTACATACTACTACATAGCATTTTCCACTTGTTAGACAAGAATCTGCTACTGAAGTGTGTTTCCAATTTTCTTTATTACTTTTATTTTGAGACAGGGTCTCACAAAGTGCACAGTCTGACCCTGAATTTGCTATACTTCTGCTTCAGTCTCCCAAGTATCTCAGTTTATATATATCTCTGTTCATTGAGAAATTAGAATATTAATGAATTTCATGATAATATAAATATACCAGCATTTGCATTTAAACAGTAATCAATAAATGTTATCTACTAACTATGCATTAGCATTATGAATAGTAGCAATTTTAGTTTTGTGAAACTACTTTGGGTAATCTGAAACCTTGACTTTTCTATTGAATTAATTTTTTAGGCAATAAATAAAAGTGTTCTAATAAAATATATCCACATTGCTTTCTTAATGTATTCACCTTGATCTCAGTAAATGTAAGGATTTAGCTTGCTAGGTAGATATGGTTGCAGGCTCTTACTAAATAATTGTTTTGCTTTCCAGTTAAGCCAGGCAAATTTGAGTTTAGTCATGATATGAACCCTGATATATTGATTCTGTGGTGTCAGGATCTACAAGCCAGAGGGTAAATGAGAGCTGAGTTGATCAATTTACATGATTTGTCTTATGTGGGGATTTAAACATTTTTGTTTATTAATTGCCCTTTGGTGGTATCAGGCTAGTTTTAAAATAAGGTATAAGGCTAGAAAACATGCCTGACGATTTTCTTCACTATATCTAGTGAGTAGAATAGAAACAATACTGTTTAGAAAAAAATCAGTTCTAATATTGTGACACATTTTATAAAGCTAAGGTAAAAGCTAATCTGAGTTTCATTAATTCAGAATGTGATTAAACAGTTGCATATGGAGATTACTTATAGAAAAACATGATTTTCATCTAATGAAATACACAGAAGTTTAATTTATAGTAGCATTTTGAAATATGCTTCTTTTCATTATGTTTATGTTAGTGTTCATAGAGTGAAGAAGAGCTGAGGTGGCACTGGTGCCCACTTTAATATATGACTTTGCTACAACAGGTTCAGGAAATATTTTCTCAGTGCACTGACTGGCTAGTGTTGATCTTCCATCTCTTCAACAGGACCCACAGCTTTCACACCTGTCAATTGCACTATTGACAGGTAAATTGTATTCTTTTCTTTTTGTTATTTCCCTTCTGGAATTTCACAATTCCAGAGAAGCATTCTTCATTATACTATTCAGGGGGAAAAAAATCAAGCTATTTTAAATAAAGAAGGTTGAGAGGAAATCACCCTCAATTTACTAGGGAAAAACCTTAAATCTCTCAAGAATGTTTCATTACATGAGAAAAACACATATTTTTTCAGTATTTGGAAAGAAAGCCAGGTGTACATAAGGAGAAAATTGGAATTACGTAGACTCAAGCCAAGGGCAAATACAACATGACAATGGCAAGAATACATTGCCAAAATGGATTAAAGACATTGACATAAGAAGTGAAATTTTGCAACTGGTAAAAAGATGAAGAGAAAATACTTCAGCATGTTGAGACATAAACAGAAATGCACTGACTAAAATCCCATGAATTCAGGAAGTAATCACAAGAAATTACAAGTGTGATTGCATCAAATAAAGGTTCTCTGACCAACAAAGAGAAAGAACATAGGAGAAAATCTTTACTAAGAATTCATTAGAGAGGTGATGGATGACCAGAACATATAAAGAACTCAAAAAGCTAAATGCACAAACTACAATGATTGAATCAGTAAGTGGGGAAATAAATGGAACAACTGCTTTTCAAATGAATGAGTCCAAGCAGCCGAGTAATAGGCATGGACATATGCAATAGGAATGAAAATAAAAACTAAATTGAAAATTACACCTCACTCCATCCTTAGTGACTATTTCATTCTTCTCAAATTGGTGGAAATATAAATTAGCCCAGATACAGAAATCCAGCCTTAAATAAATAGATTGCTGTATCAGTACTTCTCAAACCTCCTAATGCTGCAGTCCTCTAACACACACACACACACACACACACACACACACACACACACACACACA
>NC_034594.1:47386333-47395999 GCF_900095145.1 Mus pahari
AGAGAGAGAGAGAGAGAGAGAGAGAGAGAGAGAGAGAGGAGAGACCTGGATTTTTGACTTTTGACAGTCAGAAATATGAGAAGAGAAATTTCCATTGTTCTAAGCTATCAGATTTGTTGGATACTGTTATCATCACCACAGTAAGTCAATACAACTACCAAAACAAAACCATTTGCCAGGCAGTATTATTAGTATTATTTGGTAGAAGGAAAATGATAGTTGGGAAGGCAGAGTGTTGTCATTAATGAGATTGCTAGACATTATTTAGGATTTGAATTAAATGTGAAGATAAATCAACTGATAATCATATTTCTGTAAACAACCTTTATTTCTTATGTCTGTGGGGGGTTTTATCACAATAAATTACAACCCAAGTCTGAGCTCTTGAATGCCTACTGATGTCCTTTTACATGACCAACTCCCTAGTATCCTGGTGTTACTAAATATCTTTGAAATATCAGTCTACTCACTGTCATCTACCAAGCTTTTTGAGATATACATCTCTTGTCTAAGGAAATATTCTATTCCATCGTTTGGTCATAGACATTTTCTATTTTAATTCTAATTTTTTCATTGTATTTTTATGTTTGTGGTGTTTTGTCCCCACGCAGTCTATGGATTTATGGACTTTAAATAGGTGTTGGGGATTGAACCTTGGTTCTCTGGAATAGCAACCAAAGCTCTTAAGCATGGAGCCTTCTCTCCAGCTCTAAATTCACTTTGTAATCATCCATCACAAACTTAAACAACTTTCATTACTTCCATTCACTTCTCTTTAATATTTTCAATCAGGTGTCTCTGTCAAGAACAAATTTTATCAGCTGTGTTGTTTTGAATAGCTTTGGCCCCCATAGATTCATGTGTTGAATACTTGGCCAGAGTGAGTGGAAATATTAAGTTGTGTGGCCTTATTTGAGTAGGTGTGACCTTTTTGGAGGAAATGTGTCACTGTGTAGGTGGGCTTTGAGGGCTTTTGTGGTCAAGCTCTGCCCACTGTGGAATCAGCGTCATCTGCTATCTTTGGATCAAGGTGTAGGATTCTTGGATCCTCTAATGCCATGTCTGCCGTGCTTCTTGCCAGGATGATAATGGACTGAACCTCTCATACTGTAATTCAGCCCAGATTAAATGATTTCCTTTATGAGTTGCTTTGTCATGCTATATCTTAACAACAATGAAAACCCTAAGACACTAACCATGAAGTGTTCTTTAAGACTTGGCCACAGATAACTCCTCAGTTAGTATTTTTATCTTGCCGGCACACACAGTAATGCTCATGGTAGAATTAAAGCCTCACTGTCTTCTCCTAGGTCATCATGAGACTTCAGTGTTAAGGTGTTCATTTGTCATATTACTAATTACTAAAAGATAATTAAAAGTATCCTTTCCCCTCCCTAACCGATTATTATTCCACTAAAGACAGAGGTTGAGCATTATGCACCTTTTAATCATCAAAAACCAGAGCCAGAGCTGAAGTCTTCACTCTAACTTGGGCTCTAGTGCTTTGAGCCTAATCAGTAAATGTATCTGGTAATGACCAGGTATGACAATTTTTGGTTAGTTAAATCCATCAAATGACAGTATGTCTTGGATGGTGATTTAAAACGGAACCAATTAATCTAAGCCCAAATATATAGAGTCAGAAAACAGCCTGGTAGATAAAATTGAAGAATTGGTTATATGTTCTTTTTCTTTAAGGACCAGCAAGTTTGTTAGTCATGGTATCTTCCAAAATGTTATGCCTGTTGGAAACTGTGACCTTGCTTGTAAGAGACTCTTTGCAGAGAGAATTAGATTAAAATGAAGACCTTATATGTTGGAATGGGTACTGTTGTGGTTTGATTGTATAAATACCTGAGAGCCTCATATGCATCAACTATACACTAAAATAAGCCTGTTGGCCCTAAAGTAGGTTATTGTTATAGCACTTTTATCTCAGCAAGAGAAGAGAAACTAAGACACAATCTATCTTTATTTTCAACCAGTTTAAACTCTATGAAACATGTATGCTTATTGTGAACTTATAAAGTAAACACGTATATTCAGCCAGATGCAGTGGCACATATCTTTAGTCTCAGCACAAAGGAGGCAGAGGCATGTGGATCTCTGTGAGTCCTAGAGCAGCCTGGCCTACATAGAGAGATCAAAACAGAACTTCATAATTATACCTGGTCTCTAAATAAATTAATACAAACATAAAAACATAAATGGAAATTTAATGTATTTATTTTTCTAATAATAAATACTTACAACCAGATTTTTATTTTAAATATAAGTAAAAATTATACTAACGAAAATGTCTTTCCAAACTCTCTGGATCATTATGTTCCCCTCGAAATTACCCTTTGTTCCCCTTTACCAGATACACGTAAACTCACCCAATTATCCTTCTAGAATACATTCAAACTTACTTTCCCCAGTATGGGTCTCTCAATTCTCTTATCTAATATGGTAACATTTTTAACCTAACACATCTATATATCTACCTATATAATTAAAGTCATACATAGACTACCCACATCCTCTAGGACAATGTCAACACTTGGCCATTAGGTGGTATATTTTATTATTTGTAGAATAATGGCAAGAAGAAAAAAAATCCTTATGTTCATAAAAACTGACTTGTGGTGTTCGAGCATGGATAGGCTTGCTCAGGTGCACAGTGTTAACTACAGTGTCTTTCTTCTTTTCCCCTTTCCAGTTTTCACCAACAAAGTGTGTTTTCTGAAACAGAAACATGTTTCTGGTTTTCAGACACTTCAGTGACTATTCATTTGTCAGGAGACATAGTTTGATCACTTACCAGGAACATAAGGTAAAAGAGAACAAAACAGAAAACAAAACAAACAAAACACTTAAAACACTGTGCTCTGGGCTGCATAACTGTCCCCTGTGTCATACTCTCCTCCTCCCCATCCCCATGGTTTCATAGTGGCAACATCTTCTAAATTGCTTTATAATTGATTTTCTTTTTCCTATGTCTTGTCTCCCTTTATGTCACTCAGTCTACGAACTCCATGGTAAGATTTGTCCCAGTGACCTTCAAAAGCAAATACACGTGACCCTTTGTCCGCAAAAAATTCTGGAATGCAAAGGCCCAGGGCTGAGATAATGACTCTGATGTTTATGCTCTAGAGAACATAACCTATTTTTACATAGTTGACTGCTTCTGTGCTTTATACTCAAATAGAACATTCTCTAATTAAAAAGGAAAGTTCATGGTTAGATTTTTAAGGCATGAAAATTCCGACAACATACACATACATGCAGAAACACACATGTACATATATTATGTGTAAATAGCTTCTGGGTTGTTGGAGTGATTGTCCAGAAGAGAGAAAATACAGTACAACAGTCAGCATTTGCTAAACATTTGATTCCTTTCAACAATAGCTTGGCTTTATTTTTTGTAACTTTTTTTTTTCCAATTTATATGCCCCCTACTTGGTTTTCATCAAGTTCACATCAGGGGAACTTAAGGATAATCAGATAGAAATAGGTTCAGAATAGGAAAAGCTCAATAACCAGTGGGAAGTAGACCCAAATCCATAATCACCAATGAAAAGCTGACTCAAATCAAGGTAAATCAACTATAAAAAACTACATAAGTAAAAGAAAGAAAAAGCAGGAAACAATTAGAAATAATTAATGTTAATTACAGAGAAATATGCTCACATTAAAACTGACTTAAGTTCCATTATTCTGTAACATATTCATATCTTGTGGCACTTATTTTAATTAAATTTGTGGAGAACACTCTAGAAACATATCTAGATAGTTAAATACAACTAGTATAAATTTTTACTGAACATTCAGATTTTTTTCATCAAACTGGATTTTTTTAAACTCAAGGAGTGTAATAACACTTTGATTTTATAATTATTGGGGAGGGGTGGACAGGTATATATCCAATATGCATAGTAAAGTCCTAGAATGTAGGGGAGTGTAGTCACGTTTGTAATGTTTTTCAATATTAATGAATCCTACTCATTCTTAAATTTGTGGAAACAAAGATTTAAGGTATAGTTCATGGAAATGTTATTTTGATGTATTCCATGATATTGCTTAAGATTCTTTCACTTGATGATTCATATTAACCATTCTTGTATTTTTAGTGTTTTAGGATTGAACATAAGTTATACATATTGTTATCACACTTGGGAGTCTCACTCTGTTCCCTAATCCAGGTCTTGTGACTCATATGCCTTGTGAAAAATCAGGAAAAGATATTTTATTGACATGGTGCTTGGGATTAGATGAGAGTCACTTATGAGTCCTGCCTTTCCACAAGTAACCAAAGCCAGAAGGCTATTAAAAACAAAAACAAAAACAAAACAAAACAAACAAACAAACATAACAAAATTTTTTAAGTTCCTATGCTGAGTCACTTGACACTAACTAGTATGATCTGAACTCGGTCCCTCCTTGTATTCTGTTTACTCTTTTTTTTCCCCAATCACAACTCAAGACTAAGACACAAAAGCAGGGATAAAAGGGCAAGAGGGGGTGGGGGGTGTTCCCAGGGAAGAGATTTTACAGTTCTAACAACTTGTCAGACCACTTTACTGGATAAGACTGGCTGATGAGTCATAGGTGGGCAGGCCCACTCTTGACCAATGATGCTTAAGTGAGCATTATTTAAGGGAAAAAGCATACACTAGAAAAAATGTGTATTTTTCCTGCAGATACACCAAGATTTAAAATAAAGAGAACAAAAAGGCATATTTCTTACAATAAATAGTAGAAGACTGTTGCTAACTTTGTGCACTCTCTCTTCTTCAAGTAAATCAAATTAAAATACACTGTTTAATTATTTTAATGACATTATGGCTGAATTGTAATGAGCATAATCACTTGATGTTTCCCGTGCACCTGGAAATTTCTAATCAGAATGACAATGGTTTTGGGGTAGCAGCATCTTTAAGGCGATGCTTCATTTTCATCTGTTTATAAGCTTCAAAGACAAACATCATGCACATCTTATCATCAATGAAGTAATGAGGCAAAGAAGAACTAAATACCACACCCACACACATTACAAAAACTAAGAAGACTTCAACTCAGCTGCAAATTAAAAGACCTTGCACATTGCTGTAAGCAATGTTCATACACCACCCCCTTGAGCATACACACACAAATTAATATTTACTTCTAGTTATGCTGCCTCTGGCATTTCCAGGGAAATAGTCTAAAGTTTCCCATATTAGTCAAGATTCTTAATACTTGGAGGTGACCATGCACCTTAATCATTTCTAAGTAATCTATGTGTTGGTTATTCCACTCAAGATGGAAACCACAACAACATACATGTCAAGAGAATTTGATCAGGCAACGGTTTCCCACCATAAGTTTTAAAAATATTAATTATCACTTAAATATGTACTTGTGAACAAGATTCCTAAGGAAATAAGCACAATATATTTAAAAGCGTCTATTCTGATTGATCACATACACCGATAAAGGTTTTGCCATAAAAATGTGCTACAAATGTGATAGTTCATCAAAGAATAGGACTGACAAGCAACATTGTGGATGAATAGCATTACAACTTGCTGAATTCCAGTGACATATATACAATTTATGGCTCAAATAAATGTACACAACTATAAATATTGTTGCTGGCTCTGATAATCACTATAGGTAAAAGATTTACCACCAACCTAGAACCCACTAGATATTTTATTACAATCTGAAGAAATGTGGGGAAAGAACATATTGAAAAGGACACACCCCATGGTGATAACATTCATCATGTAATTTAGTAAGGTGTGTTTTTTAACAGAAACCAACTTGCCATTTTTATCGAAAATAGACACCTTTCCTACATTACACTCTGATTACAATTTTTCCCTCAACCAACTCCTCCTAGGTCCTCCCCTCTACCCGACTCATCCACAAGTACATCTTTATGTTCTCTTCCTCATACATACTCTACCTCAGTGCCAGCGTATGACTTCTGTTTTTCAGTGATTTCCTCAGTAATGGTTGACCCAGAGGTAGAGTAGAGAAGAGTCTAAACAGATATGCTGTCTATACTCTGGGTCACCTGAACACTCCATTGTTAGGACATAATAATGAAATGTGAAGGTTGACTACTACCTGGTTGTAGTGAAATTAATAATCTTTAGATATGCAGGCTTTAATTAATATGTCAGCTTTTTTCTTAATGTTAGTTGGTTTCTACACAGATTCTTTGAACCACTAATAAATGCTACCTCTTACACAGTAGTTCTAGAGAAATGGACACCAGTAGGAAACATGGATGCAGTCTCAGAGTGCTCACAGAGTGAGGGCCTTACTGAACTAGAATCTTAGAGAATATTTTGAGGAGTTTTTTAATCCTAATTTTTTTTTCTCTTAAAAACACCTATCTCAGTATTTCAGGACATTCATAAAACACAGAATTTAGTATAGGTTTAAAATTATCAAGTGAATGATCAAGCATTGGGGATTATTGACTTCTTATAATTCATGTATTCAGACTCACTGTTTTCTAGGTCACTTTACAGTAAAAAAATCATTTAGGTGTTCTGATTGTTAAGATTTTTAGTCTGCTTTTCATAACTTTACATAGTGCAACTTGTATAGCTTATTTTCTCTACCTTTAAATTAATTAAATCCAGTGTTATATAACACTCATATTTCTAGATATAATTCCAATACTCAAATTGTTCTTAGAGATTTTCAATTTTCATAAAATGAAGGCCAACAGCATATTTTCAAAGTGTCATCTATTTCATTTGACACAACTGCCCACCTCTAGTAGTTATGTCATTGATCCTTGTCTTCTGGTCTTTAATTGATATTTATGAGAGTAATTCATATGGCACTGAAGTTACAGCTTAGGATCTGATTAGCTTTCCACTTTGATACCATTTTATCGCTTAATTCTCAGGACTCAACTCATGCCACTTTTGAATGAAGCACAGTTTTGTTAGTTCATATTTTACATTAATAACCCTCTGATTTTCAGATCATAATGCTTTCATGGCTTTCTGGGAAACCACAGATTTTTTATGTTATGATCCCAGGCTGATGAATGAAATTAAAATTTTATAAAATGGTCATCATTACTACAAAGTATTTTCATAGATGTTTTATTAAAGAAGATGATTCAACATGGAGAGATGGCTTCTATTCATCTCCTCTTTGGGATTCTGACTCAGATATTCAATGTTAAAAACCTCTCTGCCTTTGGACTTCTTATAGAATAGGTGTAACAATGACTTGTACAATGACTAAAATTCATATAATTTCAAAATCATTTAAAAAATGACATTAATTAAACATAAACAAAGATTTGGTGGGTTCGTTCATATTTGATTTTATAGTTTCTTTTTGAACTTTTGTTCTAGTTTGGAAATGATAAGCTAAGAAATAATTTATGCTTACACATTTAGAATATTTTCCCATAAAAAACAAATCTCTCTGTGGGGAAAGCCAATCCCCCTGTTTGATCCATTGATTAATCCATTGATATAGTTATGTAACAACTCTGCATAATCACTTTTTTGTAGCTATGTTAGGGAGTTCATATTTTGGAAGAGGGAGATATTTGTAGGGATATTTGCACCCACTTTATGTTTTACACATTTTTTTGAGTAATACAAAGATTAATTCCTGAGGTATTTCTCTAGAATGATCTCTAGATTTGTCAAAAGTATACACCAAGGAACAGAAGATCAATGTAAAATATATAGAAAGAACATCTGATATGAAACTTTCTGGCAGACACATGAGCAACTTGACAGCTCAGCTTTAAGTTTATGATCATCTGATGAGTTACGTTTATATGTCAGTCCCTATTCTCAACTTTAAGATTGTTTTACAACTCACCCTTTTAAGTTGACTGCAGCTCAACCTGGAATTTGGTCACTAATACCTTTGCCAAAGTTGAGCATGTGATCCATCATTTTTCTGAACTGGTGACTCTTTGATTCTCTTATACATACTCCTTTACAATAGATCTATACATTTATCTTTGAAAATATGCTACCCAAGAAACTTCAAATGCTGGATGAGGACAGTTTAAAAAAAAAGAAAGAAAAGAAACACTTTGTGGACGATTAGGTACAAGTTAAGGTAAAATAAAGTAATATAAGCAGAATTACTAAAATTATGATAATTATGTGTTTATCCATTTGATCTCTATGCAGACTTTCACATGCTGCATATAATAACTCACTGATATGTATCTCAATGTAATATTCCTGTTAATTTTGTTTCATTTTTGTAAGATAGAACAAGTCATTACTACTCTGATAAGTTGATTCAATTAAATTAAATATCTCCATGGGTGTCTTTTAATGACAGTTATATCAAATAAAAAAGGAAACAGCATTCTAAACATACCTAGAGAATGCAAATGTGTAAGGGGTTATATCTAGGGCAAAAGATAAAATATGTGACAAAACAAGATGCAGGGAAATACTATGTAATTTTTAAGAAAATATATCAATTTAATTTCTATAAATTAAATAATACTACTGATTTCCTTGACAATAGGTTCCATTTGACTCTCTATCTGAAAAATCAGGTAATTTTGTTTCTCTCTATATATATTTCTCTGTCTCTGTCTCACTGTCTCTGTCTGTCTCTCTTATCTGTTCTCTGTCTCTGTCTCTTTCTCTAACACACACATACATACACACATACATACACACTCACACACACACACACAGAGAGAGAGAGAGAGAGAGAGAGAGAGAGAGAGAAAGAGAGAGAAAGAGAGAGAGAGAGAGAGAGACCCATACAAAACAAAGGCAAGGATAATCAAGTGTGAGATATTTTAACTTTGTATTCATACCACACAGCCAACCTACATAGTTAGCATCTTTTCTTCCTTATGATAAACATGCCCCTTTAGGTCAGATTAAAGGACTTTATAGGTACCTTTTAAAAATCTAACATCAGGTTTAAATTGGGGTTTCCTTTCTTAACTCCCTCCCTCCTTCTTGCTGCATCTGGTCTGGTTGTAAAATGAAATTATACATCACAATAATCCTTTTGCAAACTTCACTAAAACAACAGTTTTGTAAGTTTTATATTTTAATATAAAATCCCCAGTTTTAATGTGTCCACTTTTTAAAAATACCCTCAGAAAATCCACTATAATAACCAAGAACTCACAGAAGATCCTTAATATAATCACATTCATACACACATTCAAGGCAGACACAGGCTCCCGGTGTTCCTTAGATCTCTGTACTTCTCAGACTCCCTTGCCAAACTTCCTATAAGTCATTTTGACATTTAAAAGAATAAAGATCAAAAAGGTTCTGTTTCTTTGTCCAACATCATTTTTTTCTTCTTTTCTCTCCTTGACAGTCTAATAACACCTATAGCTTCCCTCTCACCTTTCTATTCTTCATAAGTTGGCATCTAAATCTGTAGATAAATCAAGGGATATATTCAACCACATGAAGAAGAAATGAGTCATTCATTCACACAAAGGTTTACCGACCCAGTGGCCTAAAAGCCAACCCTACATTCAGTACTCAGAATCATAAGAGTCTAGCCAGAGGCCACATCAACATGCACTCTAAGATGGAGCTTTGTTTCATGAAAGTTTAGGCTCATATTTCATGTCATCTTTTAAATTTGTGTGATATTAAGCAAATAATGAAGATGTATTGAATAGTGTCTTCTTTTTTTTTTTTTTTTTTA
>NC_034594.1:47397414-47412581 GCF_900095145.1 Mus pahari
TCCCCACTTTCTCCTCTATCAATTTCAGTGTCTCTGGTTTTATGTGGAGGTCTTTGATCCACTTAGACTTGAGCTTTGTACAAGGAGATAAGAATGTGTCTTCTAAAGGTCTAATTATATATTTATTGCAAAAGTTATTGTAGTCAGTGTGATATTAGTTACATGTTCAGTAGGCATCTATCAAATTATAGTAAATATCAGTGTAGAGAAAACAGAGGTCATGATAGGTTTTATATGCACTGGCATATAGTAATCCCTTGAATAAGAAATGGGATTTGTAGAGGAGAATAGGAGAGCCTTTCTATGAGTCAAGGCACTTGGGAGTTTTGTTCCCCATTCCTAATGCCATACCAATTATGGAAAAGACACTTCAAAGGGGTTATGAGAGTTTCACAATTATAGACCACTATGCTATTTTTACCAAAAGACACTTTAATGTATTACTCTTCCTTTAACAGTCAAGAAATGAAATCCAAAATGATTTCATTCATTGTCATTTGCATATGTCTGCACTGATGGAGGACGTATAATGAGGAGACAGCCCTGTCCAAAGAGAAAATGTTTTAGGAAATACTAAATCTCAAGAGCACTCCTGATAAATGAAGAAATTTTCCTAATCTCTTACACTACTAGGAGTGAATAGTTCATTCCAGCCTGTAAGATTGTTTTCTTTTACCATTGACAGAAAATCATTCAATTAAATTCCTGAATTGGTTGCACTAATTATATTAGAAGCCTCAGTACTGTTGAAGAACTTTTCATTGTCGATAATGGGAGTCTTCAAAAGAATGGTCAGTCACCATATTCATACATGTCTTTCTCTTCGTAAGGACCAGTCAAAGGTCACTCTCAGAAGCCTTTTTGGCATAGATGATGAGCTAAAAATTCATATAAATCTGTATATCAAAATAGTATTAGTGCTATGCTCTAAGAAAAGAATATTCTAAGAATTTAATATGTTCAATTTGGTGTGTTTTGTGTGATTTGGAAAAAATCTCTGAATGTCTTTGAAAATCTATCTCTGTTTTGATTTATAAAATCTGAATATGAGTAACTTCATTGCTTATCTAAAAAGTTGAAAGAGAACACAAAATGGGTGATAGACAAATCCAAAGAACACTATACACCACTTTTTAAAAGTTAATGATGGATAAACACACACACACACACACACACACACACACACACACGCACACACAATTAGCTACAACATGGAAATTTTTGTTTGTTTGTTTGTTTGTTGTTTGTTTTTTTTTTGGTTTTTTGGGGTTTTTTTTGGGGGGGGGTCCAAGACAGGGTTTCTTTGTGTAGCCTTGGCTGTCCAGGAACTCACTCTGTAGACCAGGCTGGCCTCGAATTCAGAAATCCTCCTGCCTCTGCCTCCCAAGTGCTGGGAATAAAGGCTTGTGCCAATCATGACTTTGCCATGCTTACACTGATAGAGTCTCTCTTGCAGTTAACTTTCCAAACTAGGTGCTCTATTGCTTCTGGAGAATATGATATCAGGTAAAATTTGGGCTGTTTGTATACAGCTATGTGGATATAAAAGGAGCAGGTAGAGTCTCAGGTAAAGTTCCGACACTTCATACCTCTTTCCTTTACAAGGGAATGTTAGTAGTCTTAATTTTGAAGGTCCCTAGCAAGTAGTCACAGCTTCAATGAAGATAGTAATGGCTAGTCTTTTCAGAGGACAACACTCAACATTGTTTTCACCTGAACCAAGTAGACTGACCTGAAACTGTCAATATTGTGGAGCATCTTCAATAGTGTGTTCTTATAGTGGTCATAGAAACATAGTGCATGACACAGAACAAAAACCAAGACAGATGAAACATGTGGGTTCTTTTAAACCTAGTAGTGCATGGAGTTGTACAATCTCTAGCAGCAGGAAATGAAAAACCTGTTACTGGTTTTTAGAAATCTAAAGATGACCTCACATCAGAATTTGTGAACACTTGTGCACTTTCTTTTAATTAGCCAAGCCTGAAGTTTTGGTTTACCCCAAATTCTCATGTTTTGTATGATGTTTTGCCACATCTGTAGGAAAAGTACAATCTCATAACATTTCAAAGATCTGATAAACCTGAGTTTCCAAATATATTGCTTTTCCAAAGTCCTTGAACTGCAGAAGAGAAAAAGTCAAGTCTTAAAAAATATGTACTTAATCCTATCAACCCATTATCTTCTATGATAAATTGTTACAGCAGTTTCCTCAATCTTAATAAGTATTTGTAAATAGCATGGCTAATGAAACAAAGAAATTTTGGAGGTTTCTTCTCTCGTATGGAAAAAATTCTGACTTTTATGTTTTAGACAAATTCTCTCATGGGTGAAAAACTGGACAGTGCATACAAATCCTTCCTCGCTGTTTTTCAAAATTACAGAAAGTTATCTCTGGCATTCAAGGTAAGCAGATGCCAGAGTCTCCAGGGGTTAACCACATATCCTTTAAAGTCTACTCTGCATTAAATCTAAAAGACTGGACTCAGAGAAGTAATTCAGCAAAATGGAAATAGATTCCCCAGGCCTCCTTAATTTCTACTCTTCACGTCCACTTTCCTACCCTTTAAACGCACAGCAAATCCATGCTGTCTGCTTGCCATCTTCCTTTGTGGTGCTGAGCAATCTTTGAGAGCTTTCCTTTTATATGTAGCTAGGTAGACATACGGAACCCCCTTAAATGGAATCTTAATAATGAAATCTTTCGGCAGAAAGTACATGACATTCTAGGAAAGGACCATAATGGCATTATCTCCACCATTCTGTCGGAGCTTTGAGAAACAACTAAATATAACTTACTTTCTACTACTGAAATTTAAGAAGTTCAATATCTCAGAGAGATTTTCTGGAAGTAACAGTTAAAACTGATTCAAGGGTTGCATTTGAGGCTTGTCTTTCTAAGGCAATGAGCATGTACAAAATAATGAATTCTGAGTATTCGTGATGGTGTTTTGCCTTCTATAATTTGCTTTATCTAGGTTATACACTTTAAAATACAAGACTTCCAAGTAATTTAGAAGCAGGGCTCTTTCATACATTCTAATATAAGACTGTGTCTGATCAAGTAATGGACATCTACGATCAAACTTGAAATTTTTCATCAATGAACTTTGGCATCTTTAAGGTCACTCACATAATTAAAACATTCAGAATAGCAACCAGGATTCTAAGTGATAGAACAAAGTGATGTAACAGAAATCTTAAGCAAATTCAACAGCTTTTTCTTCAATAAGCCAAAGCGTTTTATGTATAATCCTTAACTCTATCTGTACTTCTCTGTCACACAGGCTTTGCTGTACAGTGAAGGAAAGCAAGATCATTGTCCCATGTAGAATACTACAAACATTCCATGTAAATTGAATCACTGGCTTTCACAGAGAAGAAGCACTCATCATGGCTGGTGTTGTATCCCTGGTGGTATTTTCTCAGTTTCCCAGATTGATAGTTTTCGTTTGCTCATTGTTCCATACATTTTAATCCTTCTATCCTCTAGCCATGAGTCACCAAATGTGTAATTTCATCAAAAGTCGTCTCCTAACTTTTCCTTTCCACTTTCCTTCCCATTTGCCATTTACTAGAGGGTGTTACAACAGTATTCCAAGTAGCCGGTGTCCTTATTCTGTTGCTGCTAGGTCTCTGTTGCACTATGAAGTTCCTCATTTTCCAGGATATAATTGCCTTGAAGTCCACTTTACTATTTAGTTCAACAACCAGATAAAACCTAAAGTATTTTCATTAGATAATAATAATTAGTTGAGACCCTTTTAGAAGCCAACCTTAATTTGAAACCTTTAGCATAAAATATATTTTTAAAATAAGAATAGGGGTTGTTAAGTTGTAAATGGGTTAAGAAAAGAGTGTATCATCAAATAGTATACTAATAGTATATATACTAATAATACACTATTTGATATATATATATATATATATATATATATATATATATATATATATATATATATATACAGAATTATTAGCACAGTAGGCAAAAGAGCATTTAGCTCAGGCTGAAAATGAAGTTCAGTTGGTAAAGTGCTAGACATCTAAGCACAAGGATCTGAGTTCAGATCCCCAGTACCCATATAAAAAATAATGTGTGTTTATAATCCTAGGATGGCAGAGAAAGAAAAATCGCTAGGACTTGTTAGCTACAACAATCCATGAGTTGGAGAGGCAATGAAAGTGTCCAAAAATGAGTTTTTAAAAGAGCTGGAAATGATAGAATGCTGTGATATAAAGACAAATAAAAACAACACTGAAGATAGCATAGTTGCAAAAGGATAGGGATAAGAATGGAAAAGAAAGAATGTTAGCAAAATCTCAGAAGGTATAAAGAAAACTATTCCTTATAAGGTAATTGAAAACATAAGTTTAAAAAAATTATGAAGGTACCATGCATGATTGGGTAATTCTGATCCCAGATATCATGGTTTTCTAAATGAAAATTATGGTATTAGGTTTAGAATGCCTCCCTATAAGTGGTTGGTAATTAAGTATCTGGAGGTTCTTAAGTTGTACAAGTTATAGCTATTATACTTGGATGTAGGCCAGAACTGCATGATAAGAACCTGCTACTGGAGACACCAAAAAACAAAACAAATCAAAACAAACAAACAAAAACAGTATGCAGAACACAAAGAAACTACAGGTGAACTGAGCTGGAAGCTTCCTCCTTGTTGGCTAGAATTCATAATACTGACAGTAATTAGACAGGACGCTGGGTGAGAAAAGCCAGGAAAGTTCTTTTCCATCTTTGGATATGGTATGTTATACAACACCAACTTGTAAGGCACAAACAACTAAATTCTGATTTGATCTGGGACCTACTCCACCGGATGTATCTCACACTTGGTGCTGTAGAACCAGTTCAAACACTCATGGTTGAGAGTGTCATAGGAATGAGGAGTGAACCTATTTTGGCTTTGCTGTGCAGTTGTGTTATAAAACTGCTTTCTATATACTTTTGATTATGCCCACACACTAGCTCTTAGCCCTGACCCTAGCCCTATCAATAAAACTTCCCTCTGCAGAGAACAACAGCTAATACACAAGCCTGTAGCTAGTCAAGTTGCAGAGGACAAGTGATTAGAAGGAACTAGCCTCAAACTAGACATCTCATTGATATCAACCATCAAATGGCTCTAGGAACATGGCAGAAGAGGAGAAAGATTTAACATCCTAATGATGAAGTGAATGTAGATGAAATGTCCTGAGGGAATGGCACAGTCATGGCAGGCATGGACTCACAGCAACTGCAATTGTCTACATCAAGATCCTTCAGTCATTGATGGAAGAGAAACCATAGAACCCTGGCTCACTCAGTGGATCAAAAGGTAGTTGAGGATCATGTGGGAGAAGAAGTCATTCTCCCAAGTGTTAGAGACAGTGGTGAGTTTACCATGATACAATGGATGACACCATATCCATGTCCTCACAGGTAGCCATGGTTAAATTCATTGAGTCCCAAAGCAAAAGAAAACACAATAAACCCACACAAAAGTCAGATGTAGACTGGATGGGATAAGAGGCATGCTGGTGAAGTCAGAGGGCAAGAAGGGGTGCTGGAGGACACACTTACACATGAAGGTGCTAAAAAATAAGTTAATAAAAATGAGAATGAGCAAGTAAGGTCCCTCTCCTGGATAGCTCATTCATGCTCATTTGTTTACTCACACACACTGAACAGCCACCATACCCATATACCCATGCATGTATATCCATATATCGATACACCCACATAGAAAAAGCTGAAGATAACAAAGATCTTTCCACGACATTTGAGGTTGGTTGTGAGCTATTCTTTAAGAGATAACCATTCTCTACATTGGAAAATGACTGTTCCGATTTTTGATATAGAAATAGCAGGTTCTAGAAAGCAGAACTATTGGCAAAATTTGCAGCACTGGACAATTTGAAATTGGGCCAACATCTGCCACAAGTTTCTAAATATTGAAGATGGAAAATGAAAAGTAGGAGATCACAACCAATACATTTAAGATCTTTAGTTATTTATCTAGAGACTGTCAATCCACCCTTCAAAACATCCCAGTTTAAAAATAATTTTCTTCAGTTATCTTATTCATGTACCGCGTTCTCCGGTCACTGTTGTTTAGAAAGTGTGATGATTAAATATACGTATCATATTTTCAGAGCTGTTATTTTCTGAAACCAAAGATTAAGCCATAGAATAGCAAAGCCTTCAAAGAAATGCAGGGATGACAAGGAGTCGCTGTTTTTCCAGCTCTTTCTCTGATCCCTGGTCCCAGTTGGGACAGAGTAGGGGTAAACAGAGGACCAGAGGGAAAACAGCTTTTCCAGCTCTTGGTTCCTCTGCAGAGCTTGAGTGAATATGACTCCAGAGGCATATTAATATTGATAAACACTATTTCAGCAAACAGATTGTAAATCAAGATTCAGGTCTGTAATGAAAGTGCAGTGGTTCAAACATGCCATTTCATGTGCGGTGCTGATGCATGCCTTCTCAGATAAAACCCAGAAGATAATGAATCATGGCGGGCTTTTCAGTAAGTTACAGCTATTTGCAGTAATGTGGTAATTGGAAGTGACACTGAAGATCTGTGTGTTTATTCTGGGTTGCCATGTTGTGGCTGTACTGCAAACTGAGAAATGCTATAACATCAAATGTCTGTGTCAAGTTAATTTCTCACTCATTTTGCCTCAGGCTGATTAGCACAAATTACATTTCCCACTAATAAACTCAAGATGTTAGAAAGCAATATGGAAATGTCATATATGGATACTACTTATTATAATTTTTTAAAAAAAATTCAAGCACCCTGGATAAATTTTAATGCACAACATTTCTTCTATATCAACTTACTGGTAGTTTCAATGGAGATACAGGATATTTGAAAGTAATGGTCTTTTTTTTTATTATTATTATTCCTGCCTTTGACATGTGGAATGTTTATTTTAATATCTTAAAATGCAAATAAGTATGTTTGTTTGTTTAGCAGTGGCATTATTTTAAGATAACAATTTATTAAGAGCTTTTTAAAATTTTATAATAGATCAACAAATGTTTAAAATAGTATTGGATGCTACAAAGTTGCATGACCCCACAGTTTTATTTTCAAATAAATATAAATCTAAAAAGATATACGGCATCTTTTCATAGGTATATGCTGATGATCAGTGTTCTACCGGATTGAATTTCTTACCTATAAACAAAACTTTCATTCTTCCACGTAAGCTGAAATCATCTTTCAGTGAGTAAAGGTGCCTGCTTCAAAGCCCAATGACTTGAGTTTGATTTGTCAGAGCCACATGGTGAACAGAGGGAATCAAGTCACACTAGTTACCCTCTGACATCGACATGTGTGCTTTGTTATGCTATTCTCATATAAACAAGTTAACTAAGGCAATTAAAATTCAACAAATCCAGAAAATATCAGTTCCCTAATACAGTCTTGATGGAAAGCTACATGATTGTTCACTAAAAATAAAAGATGGACAGGGGGTGGTGGTGGTGCAAGCCTTTAATTCCAGTCTGGAGAGGTAGAGACTAGACCATCTCTGTGAGTTCAAAGCCAGCCTAGTCTACAGAGTAAGTTCCAGGATATCCTGGGCTACCCAGCAAAGCTCTGTCAGGAAAACCAAAAATAACAAGATAGCTAGGAAATGAATTTTTAGTAGCATTCCATTGCCTGGAAAAGCTTTCTGTCTCTATCCCAGGATTATGTGTAATAAAAGATGATTTCTGAGACTATAAGTCAGGGTACATGGGATAGGAAGTGAGTCACAAAGTAAGAGATGCCAGGGAGAAATGTTAGTATTAAAATATAAGAGAGGAATACAAATTAACTGTTATTTATCTCAGAAAAAAAGTGAAAGGTGGAGAAAAAGGAGGAATAAATACTAATGACCTCAATAAAGAATCCACACTACAGCTAGAAAAATATTATTTCAATTATATTTGACAATTGATAGGCATCTGGGTAAAATGTAAAGTTCAGACAAATCTGTTCATTTGATCATCCTACTTATCAGAAACAACTAAATAAATGGAGCAAGAAGATAGTGATACTAAAAATTGAAAATGCAATGTTCCCTTTTAGATGGCTAAAAATGTACAATAATGTTAAGGGAATTTTATCATCTAGTGTTTACTTTCTAATTCTATGTATATTTCTTACAGGGAACTCAAACAGTTAATTACTGATGTCAAGATTACATCTCTAATGAAGGTAGCAGAGGACCCTGGGATCTGCAAGGCAACAGTATTAGTCAATTAACCTTTGCCTACTAAATTATATTTTATTAAAGTTATTAATCCAGTTGAAGGCAACCTAAATAAGATTCTGTCAAATAAGTAGAACTGATGGTCAATAATTAAATTCAGAACCATGGAAACATGTTGTTTCCAAGAGTTCTTATGTCAAAATATTAACGGAACCTTCTCTATAAGTTATTTCAAACAGATAATAAAAATTAAGGGACATGCAAAAATCGTTCTTAAAACATAATGCTTCCAGGATTGCAAAATAAATTGTAATATTTTCATTTTTGTCAAAGGATTGGTAAAATGTATGTATGCCAAAGCGTAATGTAAGATAGATATTTCCAACAGTCATATGATGGTATTTGGAGCCTATATACAGTTTTAGTTAAAAGTGATATAAAATTTAAGGTCATGACAAACTTAACTTACTTTCACTTGATCCCTATCACTTTTTGTCTGTTCGAGCTTTGGTAAATTATTTAACATTTCTAAGCTACAATTTACTCGTGTGGAAAATAGGAATATGAATACCAAACAAGTGTTGAAGTTTCTATCATCAAATAACCGAAAGAAAATGTTCAGTGTCAAAAAATTGCAAAAGAATTCTTAATGGATTATAATTAATAATAGCCTGGTGCATTTTTCTCGGTTAACTAGAAAAGAAACTGAAATCCTTTCAACTCCAGTTAACTAGAAAGGAAATTAAACTCCGTTAATAATTATATATTTAATTAAATATAGACACGAGATATTATTTCTTAGCACTTAGAATCGGTATGGGTTGTAAACAAGCCAACAACTTTCAGAATCTGCATACAGCATCCTTTCCACTGAGTTTTACTCAATGGAGATAATTACCCAAGTACTAAAGCAACTCTTGTGCCTCAGGTACTTTCTCTCCTCTCTCTTTTACACTCTCCTCTGGAGAGACTTTTCCTTTGGAGACACCAATGTGGTTTTACTTGTTGTTTGTTTATTTGTTTGTTTGTTTCTCTTCTATTTTATGACTCAGATCTAAGAGAGAGAATCAGATCTGTTTTGGATTATCAAGCTATTATGATCCATAAAACACACAGAAAAGAATAAAGTTTACAAAGCCAAAAAGGTTTCATAAGCTGATATATCTCTATTCCATTTTCAACTAAAGAATCAGAAAGGTGCAGCAACTGTGCTTCTTAGCAAATGACACTGGAAAATATGGGAGTGCAGAAAAACAAGTATGGAAGTTTAATGACTGAAGATGAAATTGAAGCTTGATTGTATAATGTAAGGGTTTTTGTTTTGTTTTGTTTTGTTTTGTTTTTGTTTTTTGTATCTTTCTTCAGAATTAAGGTTGCTAACCAAGGGAAAAAAATCATGCTTTAAATGTCTTGACAATGGTAGAACATGAATGTAAGATTCAATAAAACTACATTTTCAGTAGAAATCAAATAAAAAATGTATTATTTCAAAAGATATTATCTTGTGTTAATCATCTCATTAATAGGTTTGCAATATTAGTATCCATAACAACAAAAGAACTCATGTAAATTCAATACCTTGGGAATGATCTATTGTTTGTTTTTTTGTTTGTTTGTTTATGAACAAATTGATGAAACTGATATGTGGTTGATATGAAAACACTAATTGAGGATAATTTTCTTGCACAAAGTGAATTTTTAGCAACTTTGAAATTCTTTTTGGTGCCAAATATTTTTAAGGAATACGTATGTGAGAAATGTTATTTTATGTTCCTTTGTTATCCAATACTTCCTGCTGGGAAGCAATTGAAAAATATCTCAGATAAAATATTTGATAAAACATAATCTGAACATTTACTGATAGACTAATAGTCTAATAACAGAGATATAAATTAACACACTTTTCTGCTTTAAGCAAATAAGTTTGTAATATCAAAGCCAGGATGGGCCAATAATTTACTTAAAACTATCAATTCCTACAGAAGGAAGTGCATCTTCCTACGTATAAATTTTACTTTGCATAAGTTCCCATTTCTCTCTTCTGACCTCATTCCATCTTTTGAACCTGGTAAGCATTTGTAAACAATTTCCTAAGGTTGGTCTCAAATACAATGATACTATACACCCTATACTTTGCAGCAGTCCGATTTCCTTAAATCTTTCTTCTCCATCCAGATTCATCCACCTGAGCACCACATATCCCTTATGAGTCATACCTCAAATGCCATTACCCTACAAAGCCTTTCCTTATATGAACAGATGGGATCAATCTCCCTGCACTCCCTAGTAATGTCATAACATAAACCTTTCTTCATTCATTGCTCATATGTAAGTAACTGTGCTGCTTGTGCTTTATATTTGTCCTTCGCTTGGATTAGCACTAACATCCTTAGGGATATGGAAAAAGTCATTATACTTCTCAGACAAAGGGAAAGTACTTGGTGGTGAAAGCATGCTTTGTTTACTGCAAGAACTGGGATCTAGTTGTCCCTGGCACATAGTATGACACGAGGAAACAAACAAATAAACAAAAAAACTTCAAAAGTAAATGAATTAATTCCCCAAAGTCACACATTTTTAATAGAATACCTCACCCAACAGGAAAATACTAAGTAGTAGTTAAATCGAATTGGTTCTAAAAATAAATTTCACTGTTAACATACTTTTGCTTCCTGTGAAGAGAAAGGAAATATTTATTTTTTACTATACCTATGTACCTATGTTAAAGAAGAAAATGTATGTTAAAGACTTATAATTCTGTCACTTAAGTGAAACTACTATTCATTATATATTAACAGTTATTATACATCTTTATGTCAGTCACAAATCTGACAAAGTTGGCAATGCTTTTTATGATCTTATTTTTTATTTTCCAGTGTGAACAAAAAGAGCAGCATTTCCTAGGGATGATGCTTCTGCATGGACACAGGTCACATAAAATTCATGTAAATAATTCTATATGGTACATCCTTGAAAAATATGGAGAACTGTTTATGCTTTTCCCATAAGTACAAAGACCATAAATTATTATACTCATATTGCTGGTTTTAAAGTAATTAACTTTCCTTCTTGAACATATAAAATAGCTACTTAATGTTTTTATATAACTCATTCAACCTTAAATTTCTATGGACTTAGCCCAATATGTCTTTGCATGCATGCTTCTGTGAGGTTGTCTATTAACAGAATATTATCAATCTGAACTCTAGCTTCACCATGCCCTGTGGTTGCCACCATTAGTATTTTAGTGCAGTAAAGAAGATGAAGGTCAAAACTATGTGCCAAAACTGTCGAAAATTAGAGGCTAACTATTCCTGAGTCTATTTCATGTCTGCCCAAGGAAAAAGAAACCAGGCCTTGCAATTGTTTTTCATTTCACTCTATCACATGAACATGAAATTAAGCTTAGGGAGGAAAAGGTGCAATAGAGAGTGTCCTGCTAAGTACTAGAGAGAGTGATGAACACAGAAAACAAAACATGACAGAAAAACATGACTAATTAGCTCTGTTTCGATTATTAAAAAAAAAAACTCTCCATTCTAAGCTCAAACCTTATTTCTTTGTATGTTAGTGGATCTATGAAATGGTCAGAATACAGAAATATAAATAAAAATTGATATAAGTACACTAAGAAAGCTGGATGAAGAAAACAGTCCCAGGCAAAGTCCTTGGTTCGCTCTTCAGCATTGTTAATACCTTTTAAAATATCGGTAGTCATGTGATTACTGCAATACATGTTTCTGTTCAGGGAAAGAAAACACTTAAGGTCATAAAAAATTGGTGATTGGTGAACTGTTGTAAATTTTAATGATCAATAATGCTATTAAACTTGGTTCTTTCTCAAACTGAAAAGAAAAAGCTTGTTTGTTTCCTCATTTATTCAGTGAGCATATACTGAGTGCAGAGAATATCCCAAGAAATGTGCTATATTTTGAAGAATATAACGTGATATAAGCATGCTTTGTTGGTTTAGGACAGCACAGGATTTGAAAAAATATGACTATTCAATCCCAATCACCATCCCAAGAAAATCTGTGAGGGTTCAATAGACAGTAGTCTGAAAAATAATAGAGCAAATAATTATGGTCTGTTTTGTAAGCAGTTTGTGTATGTTTACATGTGTGTAGGTGTGTATGTATGCATTTTATTTGGACTGTAATTTCTTCTGAAGGGCGTTGATGATATACATTATATTTATTCCCTTTGAATTATGACTTGGGGACAAAACAGACATAACATTAATTTCCTTCGTATATGGCTGAACTAACTCTGACAATTATAATTCTTTACCCTCTGAGAAGGGTCTTGAAGAGAGCTTGCTTTATATGTCTGCATTTTTGTTTCTTTAATGCTTAGTACCTTTTTCATTACAGATGGTGGACAACTATAATTAATATTTTAAAAGAAAGTCACAACATAATTTCACGGATTTGTTTCAAACTTTTAAGAACTTCTTATTAAGCAGTGCTTTGCATTGTTCAGTAATGTTCTTCCGCTGAACAGCAGTAATCGCAGCCAACTTAACTGAACAATTACAATGTGCCAGCTCCTGTGATGAACCTTTTAAGTGCATTTTTAATTTCCCAACAACCCTGAAGCTTGGGAATTATTATTACCTCTCCTCACAATAGGGAAAATAAAATTCAGAGAGGTTATTGGACCCCGTCCAGGGGATCACTCTGGTTTCAAACTCCTCCTCATATATAGCAATGCTACATTCAGATCAGCCACAGGATAAGTCCATGTGACTCTAGCAGGCACCTTCCAAAGAGTTTTACCTGCTGCTTATCAGCAAAATATGTCCTACCATCTCTTATCTCTTTTTGAATTATGCTGAAAAATTGTGCAGTTTACTTTAGCAAATTTAGCAAAAATCAGTTTTCAATTAAAAAACCAGTTCATGTGTGTTTGCAGGACATGTGCAGATATGGATGCCTGTGAGACTGCATATATATATGCAGATAAGGGGACAAATTGGATCTCGCTGTCCACCATATTTTGAGATAAGGAATCTTATTTTTGCTCTTATCAACCTTGGATTTCAGCCTTTGTTGACTGTTGCGCTCCGATACATTTCTCCTGTCTCTGCCTTCCATCTCCCAATTGGAGTGCTTGGATGACAGTTGTGGGCTAGAGTACACTGTCGCTGTCTTCAGACACACCAGAAGAGGGCATCAGAACACATTACAGGTGGTTGTGAGACACCATATGGCTGCTGGGAATTGAACTCAGGACCTCTGGAAAAGCAGTCAGTGCTCCTAACCACTGAGCCCCCTGGATTCCAGTAACAACGTTGCAGGCTGGTGTGGCAGCTCTTTTGTCCACTGAGGCATCCTCTATCTCTCATCTTTTAAACATTCATTTATTTTTCTAATTTTGAAAAAAAAAGTAAAATTGACCATAAAATAAAAATAAGATGCTTTCAAGGTGCAAACAAGTTAAAGTACATACTTGAACTTGACAATACAGTGTTTAAATCAGTAGGTGGCTATTTTACTACTAGCGCCTCGGGCATAAACACATTCCTCTAAGTTTGCCTTCTTCAATCTGTGTATTGCTTTATTAGGGTTTATGTTAGTGATTAGCTCTTACCAATTCAAAGTAACACTCAACCAGAACTATGAAAATGGACATATTGTATTAAGTTGATTCTCAATTGTTTTTTAATGATTTTTTATTTGTATGTTTTATTTAACTCATTAACTCAATGTTATATGTGCATTTATAAAACAGTTTAAAATGCTATTCTTTACAACGAGTATAACTCAATTAGCTTTGTTATTGATAGTTGTACAGCTCTCTCAGAAAATACAATGTAACTTGGCAGGTTCACACTCTCCTTTACAGGATGAGAAACAAATTAGAGGGGTTAGCCGCTTCCTGGATTAGTTCATAGAGCAAAATGGTTTTCATATGTTTTATTCAAGGTTTTGTGGAAATCAAATGCATTGAGAAGCTTCACCTTATAGTATCTCAATGAAATTCAAGTTCTGAACTCCATGCTGCTTGTGACCTCATCTTAACAAAAATCAGATCTCTCCCTGAAGAGAGGTCATGGCCCTTGCACTGTAACCAGGCAATGCTCTAGCGTTGGCGTCTCCGATTTTCGTAATTTTAACCACCTTCTCTATCAACACAGACCCTGTTGGAGTCCCCCTTATCAAATCATCAAACCTTGCTTCATCACTGTATTCCAGTCCGAACCTAGAAGTCTTCTGGTTCCTTCTGAACATTCTCCAAATCGACAACTGGGCGGGGTAAGTAGCATACAGAGCTTAGCAGTGTTGAAGATCAGAACTGCCAGTTCAAATCCCAGCACTTCTCACTAGCAGATAAATAATTAGCACAAGGTCCTTAACCTCTCGGCCTCAGTAGGCATTCCAAAGGTAACTGGATGACAACAAGAAGTAGGGCATGGAGAACAGGTGCTAACTTGGGGCCAATGTTCAGTGCAGCTAGCACCAGGTATGCTGCTGTTTGAAACTCACCAACGAGTGACTAACTGTATCCACTGACTTCTTGCTCACCATCGATTCCTTGTTCTAAAGCAAATATATTATTGGTTTAAGATTGAAATTAGAAAGACAATTAAAAGTCAAAGAAACCCTCCTAACTCTCTCAGAAGGACCTGTTCTGGTATGTAAAATATACCTTCATTTTCTATTGACAGAATACTTTGTATACATATTCCATTATACTGTGATTTAATTTTGAAATTTCTAGTTCGCTTAAGAAGTACAAAATAAGCCATAACTGAAGAAAGAATAGTAACATGGATCATAGAAAATAAAAATGTAAACCCAGCAGCCTTTAATACTTGAATTCCTGTGTTCTCTTATGCCATATGCGACTGCATCATAATAAATCACGAAAAGTAGTACCAGGAAATAACAGTATCAATGCAGAATAATCTCTCTCTCTCTCTCTCTCTCTCTCTCTCTCTCTCTCTCTCTCTCTGTCTGTCT
>NC_034594.1:47412807-47432608 GCF_900095145.1 Mus pahari
TCTCTATCTCTTTCTCTGTATCTCTCTGTCTCTCTCTGTCTCTCTCTCTCTCTCTGTCTCTCTGTCTCTCTCTCTGTCTCTCTCTCTGTCTCTCTGTCTCTCTCTCTCTGTCTCTCTCTCTGTCTCTCTCTCTCTCTCTCTTGTGTGTGTGTGTTTGTGTGTGTGTCTGTCTGTCTCTCTCTATCTCTTTCTCTGTACCTCTCTGCCTCTGTCTCTCTGTCTCACTCTCTCTTCAAAAGCTCAGAGACATCTCTGAAGTGTCAAAGGCATGTCCTTCAATATTTAACTTTTTCACTCTTTGTTCTCCATCTCAAGTTGAACAATACGTTAATTACCAGATGAAGCATATAATTACTCTAACAGCCCCACTCTTACTTATAATTACTGCACCAACACTTTCTTTTTCATATGCTTCAATCTATACCTATTACAATGTCATGATGAAGACACATTAACATTATAATACCGTATAATTAGCTGATGAGCAATTAAATTATTCCACTGCTCTTGTTCCTCTCTGCCAAGAGGTTGCTTTCCTAGCCCTATTATCTCCTCTTTCTCCTCAGTTTGCTTTAGTGGGACTTTCCCTCCCTAAAACAAAGAGGCTCATAAGCTGATTTCAAAGCGTTTTGATTTCAAATTCAGGATGGATAAGTACTCAAGTTGGTGATGGCAGAAGAAAAAAACTTGGCATTATGGGACTTAAATTTATTTTCATTTTATGCTAAGCTAAGGAAATAATGCAAATTGCTGTTTTACAATAAGATGCTGCACGACTCTGAAAGCCCCTAAAGCCTTTTCTTATACGTATTAGACACGTTGCCTTCGCTACAGTTGTTTGAACTACATGAGATGCCTATACATGAGTAATATAGCGCCCATGAATTACATCACAACTGTCAAATTAAGTCTTCAGAGAAGGCTGTAGCTTTGGAAGTTGAAATGTATAAAGTCCTGCAGGGGCAGAGTTATAAACCTAACTCTGCCTGTGTGCTGCCTACTGAAATCAAACAGGTGATTCCGCAGCCCCTTCTTTGCTATGTATCAAAACCTCTGCTTTGATGGTTGAATTTTCTCTGTGGCAAGTCAGTTAACTCTGGATGTTGACACGTCTTGGGAAAAAAAAAGGATATCCCCCACCCTCTGTGTTTGTGAGTCTCTGATTATCTCTGATTCTGTGTCTTTCTATCTATCTCTCTTTCTCTCTGTATATCTCCCTTTCTTTCTCTGTCTCTGTCCTTGTTCCCTTCCTTCCTCCTTCCCCCTCCTTGGTTACTGGCTCAATCTTGCTCAAATACACTATGAAAGTAATTGGAACATAATTCTAATGACTCCATAGCACTCAGCATCCACTGAATTTACCATTCTGACCACTGTCTGCATCTACACTGCCAACTAGTTCAGTGGCTGTTCAGCCCATATTTTATGGGAAACTAAATCTCTCTTAGATAATTACTTTGAAGTAACATTATTAGCTACGAAAGAAAAGTAGAATTCATTTTACAAGCAAGGCTTATTTCAATAAAGAGACTTTTGTTGTCTCAGCTGAGTTTATTTAGTTGCCAAGCAAAGGAAATCTATTGGAAGCAGTGTGTCATATGGGAAACTTGCCTCTTCATGGAGAAGACCAGATGGGTCCCAGAAACTTCAAAAAAAAAAACATCCAAGACCATCAGTATCAATATAATTGGACAGGCATAAGAAGGATACTACCTCTGATTTGATGTAGGCAAGTGGCTTAGTCCTCACTAAAGTGATGATTACTTTAAGTACTATGCTATTACTAACAGAGACCCTAAGTTATGAAGAATAAACTCTTGCTTCCATGAGAGGATATTATGTATTTTACCTCTAGTCAGATTTGATCTGTTTAGCCTGAAACATACTGTGTGTGATCAGCCATTTCTTTTTGAATTGTGCTGAATAAACATAGTTTGACAAACCATGAATAAAGGAGAATCTCCATAAATTACAAAGATATAGGCTAGACTTCATATCAGATCTAACTTTGTCTCTTGACAGATATTAAGGTTAAGAGGAATAAAAATCCAATCAAGATGATCCCATCAGGATTTTAGACCAGACTTCAGCTGGAATAACTGGAGACCCTCTGCTCCAAATCATTAATGCATTGTAGATAATGATCTTATTAATTTTAAGTGTTTATATATAGTAAATATGCCTACAGTTTCCATCTTTGAAAAAATGTGAAAATCACAAATGTTAAAGGCAAAAGAATTAAGTGAGTACAATTAGGGAGAAATCTGATTCTTGATTCAGACACTGCTCTATTGTTTATTGCCTTTATGACTTGGAAGAAGTTATTTAATCTCACTAAAGTTACATGATGACATAAAATCATAGTAGTACCTATATCATAAGATTATCAGAAGGGTACAATGCGAAGTTTCATATGTCATTTACCACAGTACATAAATAATGTGATCACTTAAATACACTAAATATTATCATTTCCAGCTAGTATTGGCTTAATGGCTATTTTTCTTTCTGTTCTTTTTTTTTTAACACTTATTATACAATGTTCAGAAAGTTCAAGGGCCCCACTTCCTGCCAAACTTTTGGTTTGAAAAAAGTCTTTTAATTAAATCCAAGTTCATTATGTATATTGTGTATAACTATAGATTTATTTAGGGTCAAGTGGGATTCTAAGTTTCTATACTTTAGGCTATTTTCCCAAGATAGATTTTAATTTAGGAGATCTATGGTATCTGTATAGTTGGACTACTACAATGTATAATGTAAAAACACAATTTGAACCACTTCTCCCTATGGACTATTTTTATAATTCAAAATATAAATGGTTTGGTTTTGTTTAATGAAATATCACCATGCTGGGAGTAGCTCAGAGTTAGCTCACTTGGCTTGTACATGTGAGGCCCTTGGTTCAGCCTCAAGGCCGTAGAAACCAAAAAATGAATGAATGAATGAATGAACAAAAAAGTAAACGAATGAATGGAAGAACAAATAAAAAGAATGGATGAGTGAAAGAAAGAAAATCAGTATCTCATTTTCCACTTAGCCACAGAACTCTGGCTGTTACTTTGAACCCATTCCATTCTTGGGATCCATGCCATGGGTGGGCACCAAACCCTGACCCTGATGCCATGTTGTGCTAACAAACAGGATTCTAGCATTACCCCTAGTAAGGCAGCTGACAGAGGCAGATTCAGATACTCATAGCCAAGCATCAGGTTAAGGTCTGGAACCCCTGTGGAAGAATTAGAAGGACTTCAGGAGCTGAAGGGGATGGCAACTCCATAGGAAGAACAACAATGTCAACTAATCTGGACCTCCGGACCCCTGGGAGCTCCCAGATACTAACCCAACAACCAAAAAGAATACATGGTCTGGTCCAAGGCCCCTGGCACCTATGTAGCAGAGGAATGCCCTGTCTGGTCTCAGTGGGAGAGGATGTAGCTAATCCTGTGGAGACTTGATGCCCCAGGGTAGCAGATACAAGCTGGGACACCCTCTCAGAGAAGGAGGGGAGGGGAGATGGGGGGAACCATCTGAGAGGAGGGATCAGTAAGAGGGGCAAACTTGTGATATAAATAAATAAAATAATTAATAATAAAACTTATGAGAGAGAGACAGAGAGAGACAGAGAGAGAGAGAGACAGAGAGAGAGAGAGAGAGAGAGAGAGAGAGAGAGAGAGAGAGAGANAGAGAGAGAGAGAGAGAGAGAGAGAGAGAGAGAGAGAGAGAGAGAGAGAGAGAAACCCTATGCCATGATGATTTTTGTCTTTGCCATAGACCCATAGCAATGGAGCTTGCATACCTTGGACATTAGGAATGAGGATTAATGCTCCATAATAAAGAAACAATGAATCACAATAAATGCTTCCTTCTTAGTTGTTTCCCCAGGTGTTTATTTGTTTGATTGTTTCTTGTTTTGTTTTGTCTCAGTATCTCTGATAGGAACACTATTACAGCTACCTACCTCACTAACACATTAACAAGAGTGACACACAGTAGTAGAATTCCAGTACTTTGGGTCACGAGGATTGCCTATGGAATAAATCATACTAGACTCAGTGTCTCAAGACCTTGCTCAGCATTAGTGATGTAGAACTGACTGAGGCTGGGAGGGAAAGGAAGTCACACAGAAACCCAGACAAGCAGAGCTCAGGTATACCGTGCTCTGGACAGAGAAGCCAGAGAGTCAGTGTTATTTCTCCATACAAGGAGATGAGGTTATTATTAAAAATAAAAAACTCAGTAGAAGGATCAAGGAGATGGGTTTAGCTAATCTTGGGAGGAGCCTTCTCTGCAGGGGACACGCTTCAGATTGTAACATCAAAGGTGAATCGTTACTGTGAACATTCATTGACACACTACTAACATGCCTGAGGAAGGCTTGTCCCTCTCCCTCTGAACCTCACCCTGCAGAGAAGGCATTGCCATGTCTTGTGTATGAAGCTCTGGGGTCGTTGGCAGGGCAGTGCCCAGATCAATTGTACACATTAACTAAGTGGTTTCAGGAATTTTCTTAATCCAGCTTTTACAATCTTGTAAATTCTAGTTATCCTCTGACAATATCAACTCGAATAAATGAACTAATATAAAATAGGATCTTTTACCAGGCATCAAATAGAACTGAGAACGCGAAAGGAGGTGTGTTTGTGTGTGATGTTGAAAAGTTTAGATATAGGCAGACCCATGCTTAAGATGCCTGGTTAAAAAAACAAAACAAAACAAAACATACACACAAAAAACAAAAAACAAAAAAAGACAAACAAACAAACAAACAAAGAGACCAGCAAATCAAACAATCCAGATGATTGGTAGTTCAGGAACTGGAAAGACAAACTAGCCCTTTTGCTTTATGGATGAACAAACTGAAGACAGAAAAGGTGAAGGCCATTACTGTAGCATGCATAGCCAACGATATCACAGCAGGAGTGCAGCTTTCTGACCCTAAACAGGCAACAACAAACCTGGGCAGAATCTATTCTGCTGTTTATGTGCAAAAAGGGGGCTGTGGAACAGCCTAACGCTGATATGGAACCACCATAAATTTCCATTTATGCCTTGAATTCTACCCATAAATGAATTAAAGTGGTGTTTATATATTATTTACTTTTTAATTCATTAATGTGGAATCTAATGATACAAAAATACATTGTATGATGATAGTGTAATTCTTATTTTTTGTCAGATTATCCACTTGTCATCAAATATTAGAAGACAGTCTCTGCCCAGCAAACTCAGGGACTGTGGCACACACCTGTCTGGCCTAATGGAGAAATTTCGTGCAAGCGTGATAATTTATGGAAAGATTAATGCACATACTTCTATTTTTACAATCGGAAAATAGTCATTCTGTTTAGGTTACCCTTCAGAATAATACATATTTTTAGGAATTCATAAGTCTTGAGTCTGCTAGCTATTCCCACCTCCGTTAGAAGTCTGTCATATAAAAATATGTAAGTGTAGATCTCTTTCCAAAACATAACTCATGGATGCTACCCATGGCTTACCTTCCTCTTTTAAGATATAGAAAAGTCTGAAATAGCAACTCACTTTTTGCCATTTAAAGTTACATAAACTTATCTTTATTAGAGTACACTGTTATCTAATGTAATTACTATTTCAGATGATGGAATATATTATACTGTCTCTTTCTATTCTAAAGAAGAAAAATGCAAGGTTTAGGAAATACATGTATGAAAACAGTCCTTAAATAACAGGGAGAAAAATGCAAACCTGACACCTTTGTTCTTAACCTGATAAATATTGTGAATGAAAAGTCTATGTTCTCACCAATGGCTCCCAGTAGAGCTGAAGTATGCCAAGTCTGACATTGGCTACATGAATATAAATGTCTCATTCATATTTGTAGAGGTGTTCTTGGGGAATGTCACAGAGACTGCCAGCTAATGTGCAATATCTATACTGTTTATGTGCATGTTCTTGATGAACATAGGGAATCAAAGGAGGGCGTTGAATCCCTCAAGTCCATGTAATTTGTAGGCCACTCAATCCACTCAATCAAGTAAGAACTCTGTCCTCTAGAACTAGAGCATGATTTTTTTCTCCCATTGTCACTCTTCTATGCCCTCTTCTTTTGGACAGGATACATAGTTCAGTAATATTGCCTCTAAAGGAAAATTTTTTGCCTATTGATGAAATCAATTTGCTTTTGAACAGTTATGTGAAACACACTCCACCATGAAGCTTCTCCTTGCCTTTAAGTTGACATAATTAAACTGTTTTAACAGTTTTTGAAACATGCTGCAGATTAACTCTTCTTACTGAAGTGTCAGGAGTTGGTGTGTATTTGGAAAGGAATACCACAAACTCTTATAACTAGACATGATGCAGATGTTGACAACATCAGAATTTGGAAAGTTAAGGCAAAAAGTTCTTGAGTTTGATTCCAACCTAATATATATATCAAACTATTTTTAAAAATCTCAAATTTATAAAAAGAAAAAAATACAAATTTTATTTTTTAACCAGAGAGAAAACTCTATCTATAAATTATTCAGGATGTAATCATTTATTGTGTTTTATATATCTAAAAGTAACAAAAGCAAAGGAGTGTTATAATATGTCGCATTAACTAAAAATTGTATGCATGGAAAAATTAACTGTAGAAAAAATTAGAAGATATATAGAAATTAAAGAGATTCAACATGAGCTCAAAATACATTTTGTGCAGTTTTTTTAGTATATACAAATTTTGAACTTTTAGAAATTAATAATATGAATGTTTTACTCTCTCAGACAATCCCTCTCTGAAAAATTCTATTTCCTCTTGGAAAATACTTGACTGCATAGTCTTTTATAGAGAAAAATATATTTCCTTATCCATTCTAAACACCATATTATTTTTAGTTTTTACATTATAAATACTTTTCAGTCCTACTTTCATTTTATTTATTTAAAATTAAATAAACTAGAATTTTATAATGTCTATTCTTTTGAAATTTCTACTTTATTTTCTCTCACTTTGCACATATTTGTGTATAAAATACCATATTTCCAAAAAGATGCAAATGTCATGTTGAATTTTAAATATGTCTTTGGAAACTGCCCTACATAAACTACGTATAGGCAGGTGTGCTGGCCCCAACATTATTCCCAACACTCAGAAGGCAAAGGCAGGGAGATTTCTGAGTTCCAGGCCATCCAGATCTACACCCAGGCCTACACAGGGAAACCATGTCTCATAAATAAATAAAAAAATAAAGAACCACGTGCTAAGGTAAATTTAATTGTATGTGAGCATATTTGCCCAAAAAACGATAGTAGAGTTAAAGCAGAAATAAATTTCAGTATGAAACTCAATTGAATACCCACATATATGATCAGGTTGAAATTAGAACAAGAGTAAGATGCACCTCAAAGAGAAGAGTAGTAGACTACAACTTGGAGATCCAGAAAACCTGGCAGAGCCTAAACAATGTACGTGATGGTTGTTCTCAACGGCAGCAGGAGTGGGTTTAAAGTCACATCTTTGGTTTATCTGTCAGTAGGTCTCTGTTGATGCTTAACTGAAAAGGGGAGACTCAGCCTGAATAGAGATTTCATCTCACACGAGGGGAGCTGAGAGAAGAAGTCCATGTCCAGCATTGAAATGGACACTAGAATGCCCTTCCTTTTCTTAGGAGAGGTACACAGAGCCACATGCCCTTACTGCTCTTGCTGCCACGAAACAACAGCTGGATTACATTGGCTACCATGATGATTGTGTCTGCTCAAGTCAGAGCCAACATAATGACTTCTTTTTTTTCTATTAGATGTTTTCTTCATTTACATTTCAGATGCTATCCCCTTCCCTAGTTTCCTCTACGAACATTCCCTATAACCTCCCCCTCCCCCTGCTCCCCAACTCACCCACTCCCACTTCCTGGCCCTGGCATTCCCCTATACTGGGGCATAAAACCTTACAAGACCAAAGGCCTCTCCTCCTGTTGATGGTCGAATATGCCATCCTCTTCTACATATGCAGTTAGAGACATGAGCTCTGGGGGTACTGGATAGTTCATGCTGTTGTTCCTCCTATAGGGCTATAGAATCCTTCAGCTCCTTGGGTACTTTCTCTAGCTCCTTCATTGGGGACCCTGTGTTCCATCCAATAGATGACTGTGAACATACATTTTTTTTTTTTATTTGCCAGGCACTGGTATAGCCTCACAGGAGACAGCTATATCAGGGTCCTGTTAGCAAAATCTTGTTGGTATATGCAGTAGTCTGGGTTTGGTGTTTGTTTATGGGATGAATCCCCAGGTGGGCAGTCTCTGGATGGTCCTTCCTTTCGTCTCAGTTCTGAACTTTGTCTCTGTAACTCCTTCTATGGGTATTTTGTTCCCCCTTCTAAGAAGGATTGAAGTATCCACACTTTGGTCTTCCTTATTCTTGAGTTTCATGAATTTTGCAAATTGTATTTTCGGTATGACTTCTTACAATGTGGTGTTTGTTGGCCTTTATTTGTTCGCAGACAATGTACACGTATCTGATACAATGCCCAGGCTTCAGCCTCTCACTTGCATAGATCCCAGGTCCCAGGCAAAGATCTGAACATAATTTTGTTATAATTTTACATACGATTGAGTTGAATTAACCCTTTCTCCACCACGTGAAGTACAGATATCAAGATTCTTAAAGTCTGGATCTATCTGTGGAACAAAGTTAAGCAGTAGACTGTCCTCACTGTACTGGTTTGCTACATCCCTTCCCTTCTCAGAATATGTGGGCAAAAGCAGATGGTAATCCCTGCTAGACAACCGTAGCATAGGAGGCTCTGGGATGTTTTCAGAATTTCTTCCCAAACTATGTACTGCCATTTGTTTTCTTTAGGTTAGCATATAAGAATCCCCATACAGGCTCAGTTTATCTTTCTTTGAAGACACGAATCTTTTCTGTATGTAATGTATTTGTCCAGAGACTATCAATAACTCTCATAATTTGATGAATTTAGGAAGACGTATCTTCCTTTCTATTTTCTAAGTATCTAAGCCACATTCACTTTAAGGATCAAGCAAGGGCATAGCCTACACAGAACCTCTCTGATAATGACAAACTATTATGCAGTTATTTATCTTCTTTTAGAACTTTTTTCTCTTATTAAAAATAGATTTTTTTCTTACAATGTATTCTGATTACAGTTTCCCCTTCCCCGTTAGCGCTACGTTCCTCCCTACCTCACATCCCATCTGGATCTATACCCTTCCTGTCTCTCATTAGAAAACAAACAGACATCTAAGGAATAATAATAGAATAAAATACAGGTAAATAAAAGCCAAACAAATTGGAACATGACCAAACCAGCAAAGAAGAAATAGAGCCAAAGAAAATGCACAAGATACACATATATATGCAAAAATACTCACATTTGTACACTAAAATATCATAAAACCCCAAAATTGGAAGTGATAATGTACACATAAAGATTCTGTAAGATAATAATAATAATAATAATAATAATAATAATAATAATGCTTTGACTTAACATTATGTGACAAATAACCTCAATAGATGTCCTTGAGTTCGTTTTGTGTTGGCCATCTACTGCTTGGGAGTCTCACTGGAGAAACTGACCACTTTTATAGCATTTGTTAATAATTGAAGCCCCAAAGTAGATATTGTTATACTATTACCTATAAAAATTTTGTATATTGTATATTTTCTTTAGTTGTGATTAAACAAACATATCCTAACCATTTGGCTGATAGGTTTTCATTACAAAATGCATTCACACTGTTGTGCAGGTCATCCGAAGACTATATAAATGACAGTATATGATAATGGCAATAACCTGCCCCAGGTACTTTTGGTCTCTACAGTTTTTATTACTTTAGAAAATTCACATATGTGGAATGGTGGAATATGTGTAATTTTTTGACTGCATTATGTCATTTAGCATGTATTTAAGGTTCACCTATGTAATAGTATATGTCAGAATTCCCATAATTTTAAGGCTGAGTAAATTTCAATAAATTTATCCTCTTTTGTATAATTTTTCATTCTTTCAATAGATAATTGTTGATAGCACTTGATGCTATTGTGAATACCACCTCTTTTAAGATTTGAACCAAGAGTGGTGAACAGAATTCTAATTTGCCCCAAAGATTCCTATTCTTGGGTTCACCCTCTACAGTGCTCCCTTTGCTTAAGTGTTAGCTGTATTTGAACAGTATTATTTATCTTTCCATGGGGATATAACTTTATGTGACAATAAAGTTTTATAGATCTAATTAAAATTCCTAATCAGTTAGCATAGAGTCTACTACAACTTCCACTATGCTGAGTAAGTCTGATGTAATCAGATGCATCCTCTTAGGATAATGGAAACATTTAAAGACAGGATTTTACTTTTTCTTCAGAGGAGCAAAGGACCCTCTTGTGAACAGTCAAAGTAGGGACAAGAAATGATTATGAGAGCCCAATGCAATCTTGATATACCATTTTCCAAGGGTAAGAAGTGTAGCCTCACAGATGCAAATATAGAATTTTGTTAACATTAGGCCTAAAATAGAACCCAGAGATGGACAAGATAGGCTCATTTAAATGAACAACTTTGGGCTTTCAGCCCAAATCAGCCCTGAACAAAAAAGCAAGGAATTCCACATGAACATTCATGACTCAAAGGAAATCTTACATTTATTCTAAAACAGAAATCCTCATTTTAATTTGATATTTCTGGTTATTTGGAAACTACTACTAAAGCAAATTAATGCCTCTACCTCTGTGTTTTGCTTAGAAATCTGTGTTTTACATTCTGCCTTAAAAAGAGACAGTAGTCTTCAATTATAACATTCCAATTAAGCTGAAATAATTTAACAGAAAATGAAACATGACCTTTGTAATGTCTTAAAGTGTTATTAGTAACTCTTCGTTTTCTTTTTACTGTATAAAACTACTTGGACTAACAAATTTTTTGAATTTTTAATTCAAAATTTGTAGCTGAGTTTCACTTCTTATCAGTTACAATTGTTATTTGTATGCCTAGCTATTTGAATAGTCCAGTGTAGATCTGTGTGAGAGTTATATGTAACGAATTAGAAAACAAAACAAACATGTTTATTTATACTAGGTTTGTGGGGAGAATAACTAGGGTATTAGATTATCTGAATTTAAATTCTCCTTATTATTCTATAGATATTTAAGTATTGTAGGCTACAATAAAAATAGATATTTATGTGAGTAGAAAGAATGTACCTAGAATTCTAAATCAAACATACTACTCCCCATTCTCTAGTTCTCAATGCCTGTTTTCCCTTTACCACTCAATGACTCACTGACATTGTGTGTAGTGGTTTGTGTTCCCATTTCTATTCATTTATGTAGTAGTTCAGTCAAACTTGAAGAAAAAGTAATTATAATGTAACCAGGATGTAATTGGGGCAACAGCAAGGTAGCAGAACATTTTTACAAAAACAAATATAATCTGGTTAAAAGAATAATGGGAGATATTTCAAATATTTATTTAATTCTTATGTTTGTGTATTATTCTATTTTTACTCCATTTTCTTGGCTTTTTAATGCCACATCTAGAGCAGAACAGAACATGTCTACCCAGTTAACCCCACCTGTCATATTTGAAAATTCCATCATTCAACATTTAGACATGAGGCATGAGGGAAATTTCTCCATTTTATTACCCCTTTCCTCAAATATCACTTGAAACATATAATGAATATCAATTATTTTAAAACGCAGCACTGATAATACTACTTATTACAAATTCATTTCTTTCTAATTCATGATTTCATGTTTTTTTAAACTTCATTCTTGTTATTATTATTTACTTTCAAGATCATAACACAGTCCCAGCATATCTCCCTTCCCTCTCCTCCTCTAGGCGCCATCAAGACTATTTATTTTCGGTTATTTTAAAAATGAGACCCTTGAGGAGGTGCAGGCAAAAATAACTACAACTAACACTACCAACCCCATTTTCAAATGATGGGTGTTTCCGCCTTACTAACAACTTGAGAAGGTACATCTGGGAGCTTCCACAATAGACAGGCAGGAAATACAAAGGAGCAGCCATTTGTAGCAGAAAATACTACTGTAAGTGGAATAGTGATCTGTCTTGTAGAGAACAAAGGCCCTGCCACAAGGAGACCAAGTGTTAGCTCTTTGCCAGCATTTCCCCAGATCTACAGACATGTTTATAGAGGAGGCCCACACCTCCTATTCAGAAATTAAAAAGGAAGCTCTCCTAGGCTTTGAAAGGTGATATTTGGTGTTTCCTTGGAATTTTCTATCCTTTTACTTTTGTTCTATTTCTATTTTCATTTTGACATACAAATCATTTAATTTCTTTAAGTATTTTCAAGTAATTTTTTTAAAAAAAATCACTCTCAGTAATTTTCTTAAGGACTTAAACATATAAAATAGCTTCAGATGGGGAACTTACCAGTAAGAGATGAAAGCAATTGTTATCAGCTAATAGCTTTTACAAATAGCATGAAGACTGTGTTCACTATAACTTAAGGTTTAAGACCCTCAAGTATGTGTGTATGTAATAATTTTATACTATTTTTGCAGTACATTTTAAAAAATTGATCATACTTCTTTCTCGGATATATGAAAACATTTTTCACTGCATGAGAAAAAGACATTACAAAGCAAAGCTTCAATTTTTCTTTTCTTTTCCTTATTTCTTACCTATTTCTTTCCTTATGGACATATACTTTCTTTTGCTAGTCATTTTATCCACTAGACCAAATTTCATACAATCAAACATTTTTATTAAACATTTTAAATATTACAACTATCATAGTCGTTCTCACTGCCACAGCATCTTTATGTATACAGTAAACACTTAGTTACTGTGGGGTAGGTGTAGGCTTAACAAAAATAATCTGTGGCAAGAGCCAGAGGGTTTTACAATAAAACAGAACAGGGTTATTTAAATGTAGCTAGTGAATATTTAAAATGAATCTTAAAAGCATGTTTTATAAATCTGTTACTTTATGTATGTTTCTGTTTCAGAGGATGGTAAAGTGATCCACTAGTGTTCCAAATAAATTCCGAGAAATCACAACTGGCTTGACTCCTCCCACCAGCCACATAGCCAATGTCTGGCAAAGGGAATTTATTATTTTTAAAAAATTCATTATTTTACTTACTTGCATGATAGATATTGCCCCCTTCCACCCCCTACTCCACAGTTCTTTATCCCATTCTCCCGCCCTTTGCCTTTGAGGGGGTGCTCCCCCTCTCCTTGCACTGCCCCTGGGTGTTCCCATACTGCCCCATCCTTGGAGCCTCAAGTCTCTACAGGGTTAGATGCATTCTTTCTTACTGAAGCCAGACAAGGCAATCCTTTGCTATATATGTGCCCAGGGGCTTAGGACCAGCTTGCATTGCATATATATATATATATATATATATATATATATATATATATATATATATATGCTCTTTTCATGGTGGTTTAGTCTCTGGGAGCTCCCAGGGTTCTGGATTAGTTGAGACTTTTGGTTTCCGAATGGGATTGCGATTCCCTTCAGCTTCTTCAGTCCCACCCCTAAATCTTTCATAGGAGTCCCAGACTTCAGTCTAATTGTTGGACAGATGTTGACTGCATCTGTCTCAGCCTCTGGTAGGGTTTCTCAGAGGACTGCCACACTAGGCTCTTCTGTATGTACATCATAACACCAGTAATAGTGCCAGGCTTTGGTGGCCTCCCGATGAGATGGATCCTGGGTTGGGTAAGTAACTGGGCAGCTTTTCCTTTAGGCTCTTCTCCATTTTGCCCTTGCATTCCTTTCAAACAGGGACAATTCTGGGTCGGAATTTTTGACAATGTGTTGGTAACCCTGTCCCACCACTTATCTAACTACTGTCTAACTACTGGAGGTAATTTCTTCAGGTTCCCTCTCCCCAATTTTGGGCATTTTGGCTAAGATCATCCCCATTGAGTTCTGGGATTCTCTACATCCCCGGTCTTTGGGATTTTTCTAAAGGGTCCCTTCACTCTCAGAAGCTGCATATTTCCGTCCATTCTCCTGGACCTCTGGGCTTCTCTCCTGTTCCCCAGCCCCCAATACCTGATCCTGCACATATTTCCCCTCCCCTCCCCCTTCCTTCTCTCCGTTAGTTGCCTCTCATCCTCTGACTCCTGTAGATTATTTTGTTCCCACTTCTAAGTGGGATTGAAGCATCCTCAGTTGGGTCTTCCCCAAGAAGTTATTTAACTTCTTACAGCCTGTGGGGTTGTATCCTGGGTATTCTGTACATTTTGGCTAATATCCACTTATCAGTGATTACATAGTGAGGTCCAGTCTCAGTGTCAACTGCCAGCTCCTAAACCAGGCCGCAACTTTCTTTCACACAAGTTCCACAACTGCACCTTAAGTTGCATTTCAACCTGTTCATCTCACACAGGATTTTCCCCTCTAAACTTATAATAATTTTAAAAAGAGATAGAGATGTAGTTATATAATTTTTCCAGTTGTAAACCAAAAAATTCCCCCCTTGTCTTCAGAATACAAGTATTTTCTTCACAGTGGTTCTAATGGCGACTAGTGGTAGATTCCCACCTTCCCTGTTTTCCAAACTCTTTGTGTCTGGTTTCAAAATTCTTTTCTTATGATCCTCGGTGTCTCAGGTTTGCTCATTCTCCTGGGAAATCTTAATCTCTTCTATTTCTGGATAAATCTGTAGCATGTTCATTTCTCAAGCATGACAATCATGACACAAAATTTGATCTCATCCACTCTAAGATCTCCAGTAATATTACTTGAATTGCCTATTATTAAATTCTCATTTTCAGTAAAGAATATTTAAAAACAGGATAGCTGAGTAAATTAGCCAAGGTTATGAGTAACAAAACTAATAAAATGAATGTGTGTGTGCATGTGTGTATGTGTGTGGGGGGGGGAGTGTGAATGGGTGTTTACCACATCCTACAGGGTGTGGCCAGACTCATCCAACAGTGACTGTATCGTGACAGAAAGGCCAATAACGGAGTAATTCTTTAAACTTGGAGGTCTTATGTTTTGGTATGCCTATATTGAAATTCCAAAGAAATAGATTAGATCAAGAAAGGAATACCTTTCTTATGAAGATCATATGCCCCAGAACAGGGGAATACCAGAGCCAGGAAGCAGGAGTGGGTGGGTTGGGAAGCAGGGCAGGGGGAAGGTATAGTGGGCTTTAGGGATAACATTTGAAATGTAAATGAATAAAATATCTAATAAAGAAATGAATACCACAGCAGCAGAAAGATGAACTTGCCAATAAGAGTGAAGGAATACAGGCAAGAGAGAAAAAGCCTACCTCTTCCTATCTGGGGCTTGGCAAAAGAATGTGCAATCAAGGATTGGAGCATGTCTTCTCATCTCAAATGTTATTATTTAGGTCGGTCTTCACACTTCAAATGATATGACCAAAAACTCTCCCCCCCCCCCATGTAGACAGTTGCTTGGATTTTAGTTGACCTAAGCTGTAGATACAATTAGCCATCACAGTGAGTGTGAACAGGAGAGAGGAGAAAGTTAAGATTTTCAGTTAATGTTGTCCGTAGCTTAAACTTTGAAGTTAACTCATTCCCTTAATTCCAAGTTTGGAGTAGGAGTAAGGGGTCGTTTGCCTTCATCATAGACACAGAAATGAAGGTTTCTATGGTGTTTTATAGAGTGTTTATTATGTGATTCACAAACAAGAGAGAGAGAGAGAGAGAGAGAGAGAGAGAGAGAGAGAGAAAAGACAGTGCATTCTCACTCAGGAAATCTGGAGTGGTAATATGGGATAATTAATGTGTTGTGGCAGTCTGCCATTTGAGCCAAGGAATGGAGGAATGTTTCCCCTGGGTCCAAAGTGGGTGATCTCTCTCTCTCTCTCTCTCTCTCTCTCTCTCTCTCTCTCTCCCTCCCTCCCTCCCTCCCTCTCCTCCCGCCCTCCCTATCTCTTTCTGATTACCTCCTTTTTTTGTCTAATCTTCTATCTTCCACCTGAGCCTCAGTTTTGGCTTTATAACCTCCATTCCCAATAAACTACATCTTTTAAAGGAATTATGTGTCACCTTTTTTTTCTAGACTAGAAACCCCTATTTTTAATTCTAGTCAACAAACTAATGATTAATACCTTTGAATGGATAAATTGAAACTGTGAGACAGGAAATGAAACATCCATGTAAAATTTCTCAGATGCAGACATGAAAACACATGTCATGGTTCCACACACAATTAATTCAGTGCCAGAAGAGAGCTACTGTAAGCAAGCAAATATACATATGGCACTGGGGTAACTGTGATTCCATAGGGTGTGTTTACTCTGTGCTTCTCAGGATCAATTACACTCAATTCAATATCCATCACAATCATAATTAAATGAGTCACCACTGTGGACCCTGAGCCCTGAGGACTAGAGCATGAATAAGTGAGAAATCTATGATAACACAGACAAATGGTACCAGAACACCACAAGATAAAGTTTCTTTTATACTGTTAAAAAGAATCACATCTGTCAACACTACCAATTATTATTCATCGTGGTAGAGACAGTCATTATGAGTAGCAATCAGAATCCATTCTAAGCGTTTTAACATTACAAATTTTGATTTTTTTTTTATGTGAATAGTATATTTGACATAATTTGCCCATTTTCAAGACTCTGTATGTGAGTTAATTGAATAGGACATATAAATGACTACTCCTCTGAAGATCTATATTTACATGTCAATAACTTTGAAAAGGAAACTAATTATCCTACTTTCATAGGATTCTTAACTCTGCCGGGACTGTTTTTCCATTCTTACTCTGTGTCTTCCCAATCCTCTGACATAGGAGACAGGGATTCCTAGACAGAAGCAATGGATCGAATTGTATCAGTCCTGGATTTCCCTGCTAGATAGAACACAGCACTAATGCTTTGACAGTGGACTGGGTTTGGAAGCAGATACCCTGTGCCAACTGAGAGCACCATCATTTACTAGTTCCACAGTTCACAGGGCTTTCCCACGTTATAGATACAATGTAAAAGATATAGAAACAATGTAAAAGACATAGATACAATGTAAAAGATATGAAAGTGAGACATTCAATAAACAACATGTGAAAACTGGTTAGTCATCTGAAGAAGTCATTATTTTTACATGATAGTTTAAATCGAAATAAATTCAAGATATTAAAATGTTGTCCATGAAAAGGCATTAAATACTAGAAAAATAAAAATGTGTATTTTTAAGTTCTCAGATTTTTATCACCACTTAAAGCATATTAAACCCAAAAGGCATAAAGAAGAAGATAAAATTGAGAACATAACATTTAAGTATTCACAGATGCCAAAAATATAAAATGAACCATAAATAAATAAATAAATAAATAAACAACGCCAAATAGGTGGGAAATATGTCACAAGTTTTCTAAACATAGGAGACAAAATGGAAAAGCTATATATGTCACTTGGGTATACTAAAAGAAACCAGAGATTGTAAGTAAGAACTGGTTATTGAACCCTGATTAATAATTGATAGAGATCCCAACAATCTGTGTTCATAGTTTCAAATGGTTGCAAAGTTCTCCCTCAGGAACTGCAGCCATTATATAACATTAAAACTACAGATGACTTTATAGATAATTTTGGTCTCCTTTTGCATTTTATATACATTGCAAATGGAATCTGACCAAGTATAACTGCTATTGATATTTGAGGTCCAACAAAATACAGGTCAAATAGATCATTCAATATTTTTCTTACCTGGAGAATAGAAAGTACAAAAATTCTTCTCAAATAAGAGGCATCACTGCTAAATGTAGAAGGAGGGTGGATATATATATATATATATATATATATATATATATATATATATCCTTAATGTGTGTGAGTGTGTGTGTGTGTGTGTGTATGTGTGTGTAAGTTTACTGAGGGAATATTACCTTTATGAGTAATGAAATTATAGTTGGAGTATCTAAATAGTTGGCAATATTAGGGCAAATCATACAAAATTACCTTTCAATGGAAAGTCAATTTCTTTGCTTGAACACCATAAACAAAGGCAATGTTTTTATTCCAGATATTTTTATAATCAACACTAATATTACTTAATATGTCTCACATGCAATATGAGTCAAACAGATTTATAAATATCTAGCATTCAGATTTGCATTACTTTTCAAGAAGAGATTATTATCTATGTTTCTACATAACTCCCTAAATCAGTGTCAAATGTGTGCTTAAAGAGCAATTAAAACTATTTGGCAAGATGTGAGGAAGAGAGGTTGTGGAACTGTGAAAACATCTATAACAACTTAAATAGATTATATTTCATTAAGGTCCCGTTGGGATGTCAAGGTCAAAATGAGCGAAGGCTCTCATTGCTCATCAGTGAAGTTAGCCTGTAGTCACTTTCTAAGAACTATTACCCAACTTCACAGAGCCAGAATCAATTTACAGAATTTAATGATCAGTTGAAATAAAAATGTGCTTGTTCTCAGTGAAGGGATGACGAAGGTGCCTGTTACAATTGTGGGTCTGAACTGGAATTATTTAATAAGTAGTCTGGTTGGAAGCAATTGGTCTCCGAGGAACGTTAGGTAATTTTCCCTCAATTTGAGTTAAACATCGTACCAGAAAAAGAATTCTAATGACTAGTCACAAAGTGACTTCTGAAAAGTCTCCTTTCTGCCTTAACAAGACCCACAAAGGAATATGAGGGTTGGAAATAACCATTTGATTAGGTTTAAAAGATACTTTCTCTAAAATGTAGCACAACAGAAGCAAATGTGAAGTACTCTGGTTGGCTCTGAATAGAGCCCCAATTTCCTGAAAAATCATATATGAAGTAGCTTTTCAGGGGGGTAAAGTGACTTAATGGATTTCCACATGCCATTTAGAGACAACAGCTTTCAAGGCCCTAGGTTACAGAGAAAGAGGTGGTATTGGTCTTGCTTCAATACCAAAGACATCTGATAAATAAAGGAAAAGAAATTGTGTCTTTTCAAGGAGATCTACCATGCATGGATTTGAAATACCATGTGCATAGGTCTGAAATATTAATAATAATGTTTAAAATATTACAACATATCCCGTGTGTAATATCAATAAAGAGATGCTTGATGTTTTAATATATTCCATTACTCCTTTAAAAGGTATCCAGAAAGGAAAAGAAAAGGTTCCTTTTATATTTCTAATTAAAACTACAGTTGACTTTGTGGTTATTATAGACATCGAACAAAAAAAGCTGGACAAGTAGATACTTAGATGCATCAGTATTTTGTGTTTAATAGATTGTAATTAAAATTTAATTATATATTTCCCTCCTTCCCTTTCCACCCTCCAGACTCTCCCATGTACTTTCTCTAATTGATACTCCCTTGCTCTTTGACCACTATTGTTAAATATTCACAAACATATAAATAAAACCTGAAGAGTCTGCTTTTGTGGATTATGTGTATATATAGTCTCAGAGCTGACCATTTTGTATTGGATACTAAATTTGTGGTGCATTTTTGGTAGAGTATAGTTCTCCCTGGTTCAGAAATCATTAGCTACTTGTAGTTGTTTGTATAGACATGGTTTCCTGTGAGATGTCATCTTCCCTGATCCCTATCTACCTGACAATGTCAGTTGAAATCGTCTTTGTTCAAAGGTCTTGTATATGCAGCTCTTTCTAGTAGACAATCTTATACAAGACTTTTGGTTTTCTGATTTTTATAATCTTTTTTGTTTTGAGAAACAAATTGGATCTGCCCTGGGTAGCTGCAATCTATCTTTCAAACAACAGTTTGGGAAAGGATTTTTACCAATCCTAAATCTGATAGAGGACTAATATCCAATATATACAAAGAGCTCAAGAAACTGGACTCCAGAAACTCAA
>NC_034594.1:47436283-47470315 GCF_900095145.1 Mus pahari
CTCAGTATGATGCCTACACAAATTTCAAGTGGATTCCTTTATGAGATGACAAGTTATTATTAAAATTCAAATGGAAATTCAAAGGGCAGTGACATCAGTATTGAAATACTTAGAGAATCCATACTTCTTGGTTTTCCAGGGTACTATCCACCAACAGTGTATGGTACTGGTGCAATATAATAGATACAAATAGATTAATGGAACATTTATATCAGTTCAGAAACATACTATATTTTTGGCCAGTGGTTTTCCTTCTAGCCTTTGAAGATCATTGCTGAGGAGTTGGGGAAGAATAGTTTTTCAACAAATTATTGGAAAAAATAAAACTTCCCTTCATCTCCCCTTTCTCTATTTCTCATCATATAGACAAATTAACCCTAAATTCACTGAAATTTGACAAAATATATAAATATGATGTAAAACTGTGAAATAGAGTGACTCTTTATGATTTTGGTTGAAGCTAAAGTTTTCATAGGTCCTCTCACTTTTAGTTTAACTTGAATATGCTATAATATTTGTTACAAGTCCATCTCTGTATACGTTGTTACTATTCTTTAAATATCTAATTTTTTTCAAAACTAAGATTCAGCTTATAATTATATACTTCTTTCTATGATACAAGCATGCCTAAGACTTTGGTTTTCTATGACAAAAATTAGTTATGCTCAAGCTATTATCATCATTGCTCTCAAATTTTATTTATCCCTGGTGTTTCAACCTGACAAATAGTAGCAATAAGAATTCTGTATGCTGTTTGTGTTCTGACATTACAGAGTGCTGTCTTGCATATGGTACTCATCTCAAATTCCTTATAAGGAGAAGAAAGTAGATGCCCACACATTAAATAAAATTTCTTTGTGAATTTGTCACTTTTACTATCACATTGACTAATGTTGGTGCATATAAAGGCAGTTGATATAGAAATATTTGTTTAAGAAAAGTCTCCATGATCTAACCCATACTATATTTCTCAGTTAACAATGAGCTTTTTTAAGAATGTGAAATCACTTGAATTAAAGTCGACAAAAACCAAAAATGAGGGAAACATTTTGAAACACAGTTTAAATCAATACTCATTGATTTCTGGAACTCCATATCCAAGAACTGATAAAAAAAAAGAGCAGTTCCTGAGAGAAGTGGCCATAGACACTAATCACAGAGATAATGCATTGACAAGGTAATGCAGGCTCCTGTGTTCAGCAACATCTACATAATAAGGTTGCAGTAAGTTCATCAGTTCAGTGTTTGCAATAATCTTCCATCACTGTTAAAATCACTAAAAGCATAAGCTGCAGTGTTAAAGTGTGTGGTTTTAAATAATATTCAATCAAAATATTTATTCATGAGAAAGAAGACTTGAACAATAGAACCACAAAGTACATCATTTGTCTTTTTTCTGTTTGTTAGGAAAAGAGTTTCCTTCTCTTATAAGGCGTGTATATTAATTCTCTATATTGGCTAAATATTCATCTCCCAGTAATTTGGTTAATAGTTGGAAATAGCTAAAGATGTAAATCTACTTTTTTTTTGGTTTTTTTAATTAGATATTTTCTTTATTTACATTTCAAATGTTATCCCCTTTCCTGGTTTCCCCTCTGAAAATCCTCTATCTCCTCCCCAGTCCCCCTGCTCACCAACTCCACCCACTACTGCTTCCTTCCACAAATGGATGGATCTAGTATATATCCGGAGTGAAGTAACCCAATCACAAAAGAACACACATGATATGCACTCACCGATAAGTGGATATTAGCCCAAAAGCTCAGAAAACCCAAGATACAATTCACAAAACATGAAACTCAAGAAGAAGTAAATCTACTTTTCTTGCTTGAAAAAGTCATTTTAGTTGCTTGGATTGTATTAACGAAGACAATAGATATATAATGAAGACTTAGGATGTATTAGGCACAATAGGTGCTTTTTTTTTTTTTATCAGTTGTATATAGTTAATCCTTACTACAGACTTAAAGAATGTTGCTGTAATGATTTTACATGACTGAGCCTCAAGTTCAGAAAAATAAACAAAGGTTCCATTCTGGAACTCTAGCAAAACCAGAAGACTTAGTTTAAAATTATTTCTGATTCTAATTTTTTGTTTAATGTATCATCTACTTAGCCATGTTCAGATTGTGCATACAGACCAAGGACCAATGAGTATCTATACACAGAAGTTACATCACAGATTAATTCTGCCAAAAATAATAAAAAAATATGTATACTGGGAATCAATATAATAATATTTTTCTGATGTTTCCTATTGATGAATTAATTGCATTAATTCCCTAAAACTATCCAGGTCATGCTTAGGCAGATACCATGGGGCAAGAGCAGTGATAGGACATCCAGTTCAATGATACAATTATACTCAAATGTCTCAAAATAGAATCTCCCTGAATCCACTCTGTCCTCGGAGTTTCCATCATCTATCTGACACCATGTTCATAGGGCAGAAAGAGCTTCGAGTATAACAGAAATAGGGAAGACAGGTCTGTAGAGCGCAAGTCTCTCTGGAACGATGCATGCATGCTGAAGCAAGTGAGAAGATTTGGCCATAAGAATTCACACTTTGTTAATATATGGTGGACTTGTTTTACATAAGCAAGTGAAGCCTCCTAATAATAAACTGAAGAGCTTTAAGTGCTTTCCTGTATCATTTTAACCCCTATTCTTAGGGGTTATTATGTATCTCCAATTATTTGTTTAGTGATGCAAGTTAAAAGGTTTTTAATAAGTACCTGCAATATGCCCAGCCTACTCTAAATTCTAGAGATGAAAAAAAGCAGAAGACAGTGTCTGTGTTCGTGGTGCTTGAATTATTAAGAGATATGTGGTTGAGCAAATTAATACATAATCAAAGTTAAGATTAGTGCTAAGGAGTAAATGAATAATTTAAAAGGGTAATTTAGGAAATTTTTGACTTAGGCTTGGAAAAAAATCTTTCCTGATTAAAAAAAAATAACAACTGATTTAAACAATGAGTCTAGTACAAATTGACTGGACAAAGAGAGTAAGAAAACTAAGACATTTTGCAGGCAGACATAGCGTTAGTGCAGAGGCATGCTTGGATGGGATTATTGATAATCTCAGGGATAATTATTAAGTTATGTGACAAATTTAGCCACAATGGAGAAGGATTTACACACTGTGTCCAAGTCTATATGATAGATTTCATCTTTATCTCAAGAAACATCTGAGACTATACCAAGATATCAAGATGTATTATGTGAAGCTTGATGAATTTATATTTAAAAGTGTTTCCAAGTATTCTAAAAAGAAGTCATAATTATAATGCAGGGTGCCCAACTATGATGAGAAGAACTCATTAAAAAAATAATTTCACATGAAATAAGGGACTCTATAGTCATCAGATGATTATCAATACAATACTCACTAACATATGATATTGATACTCATGGCACCCAAAATTATATAACAAAGAAAATAATACAAAAGTCAAGTCTTGTCACTTTGAAGATGAGAAAACTGAGTGTAGAATGGAGAAAATACATCTCAAAGAAAATCCAATATTCAACCTAAAATCTGGACAGCTCTAGAGAATAAGTTCTCAATCTAGTGGTTTCCCCCACTTATATCTAAATTAGTTACGAATAAAATGTCTTATATGATGAAAAACAATGTCTAAGGAGCTGAACTTAAAATGCAGAAGTGAAATCACACCACCAGCTGATGAGTTACTGCAATCACATAGCTGCTAAGAAAGAGGGGGTCAGTTTTCTTTTATACTGTGACACCTGGAATATGAGTGTCGTGTCCTCCATATGCCAAAGCAAACCACATTCTCTAGATTAGTTGGGCAATACCAACTGGACTATGTTCAGAAGAATAATGAAATTCCTAAACTGTTAAAAATGTTTTAGTGAATTCTATACATTGCATAAATATACATATGTAAATAATAAAGTAAGGAATATGGTTTATAGTTCATGTAATAGTAAATCAATTCATTTAAATTGATTCTGAAGAGATTATCCCCCCTGTTTATTCAACATATTAAATTGACATTAAAATGGTCTGAAAATTGGTGAGGTTTTAGTTATTACAATTTCAACATAGAACTTAAAACAATAAAAATTTAAAATTCTTTATCACACAGGATTAAAGTTATTCGGAGTATACCAACAAAATGTGTGCTCGCACTCTCCTGGGAGGGAATAACTTAATTTATGTTACGATTAATGTTCGAGGGAGTTTTGGAGTCATTTGATCAGGCAGAGTTTTCTGAGAATATATTTGATGTGGTTTCATAGGTTCCTAATGCATCATAGCACTAGACAAGATTTCTATTTTTAAACATCTTATAGGTGATTCTAAAAGGCGACAGGTTTGAGAATGCTGCGTATCACCAAACCAACCAGTCACCATTTGTATTTGTTTTCTAACAAAACATTTCTCTAACGTTGTCTAATATTTGCTGTTACTAGCAATTTCAAGAAGCATCCCATCAAATCTTAGGACATTATTAACATGTTCAAAGTTTATAACTGAATAGCATAGGTAAGAATAAATACAAGCCTTAGCTTTGGCTATGGGTCTCCTATGATAATAGCACATCCCCAATGAAGGAGCTAGAGAAAGTACCCAAGTTGCTGAAGGGGTTTGCAGCCCCATAGGAGAAACAATATGAACTAACCACTACCCCAGAGCTTCCAGGGACTAATTCAGCAACCAAAGAAAACACATGGTGGAACTCATGGCTCTAGCTGCCTATGTAGCAGAGAATGGCTTAGTCAGTCATCAGTGGGAGGAGAGGTCCTTGGTTCTGTGAAGGTTCTGTGCCCCAGTATAAGGGAGTGCCAAGGCCAGGAAGCTGGATTGGGTGGGTTGGTGAGCAGTGGGAGTGGGGAAGGGATGGAAGTTTTCGGAGGAGAAACTAGAAAAGGGGATAAAATTTAAAATGTAAATAAAAAATATCTAATTAAAAAATATAATAGCACATCTGTCTTGGACTAAGGAAAATGAACATAAAGTTTTAAAAGTTCTTACTACTCACACACTTTAGATACTAAAGTGCTATGCACTAGAAAATTCTCCCTAAGCATTTTTTAAAGGACTAATTAATGGTTTTAGTTAATTCAATTCTGTTTTCCAAAGACAAGCTATATTTATTCTGTAAGGACATATTAATTGGTATAGGCTATTGAAGATTTCTTCAAGCTGTGAGCTGTCTTGGGAAAACTGGAATATAATATTTAATACAATTACTGCAACAGTCAGTAGAATGGGGATGAAAAATAAAATAATCATTGAACTAATTATATGTTAAGCTTTTTTAATTTTCCTTTATAATTCAGCATTTTCAGTAGAGATGAGCCACTTGGAAATAACTACATATTGACTGCATCTCTGTGGTCATATATCTCATTGTGGGTGGTTTCTCTTGGATCTTAGAGGTTAGAAAGAAAAGAAAGCTATTAGTTATGCAAAATTTGAATTTTGAAACATAAACAAGTTCAATATTTTAAAAATAATTACATAATTACATTTAATTATTCATATTACATGTAATATTTAATTATGATTATAGTGTGATGTTTTTCTTTTATAACATTCTTAAAAGTTAGTTGGTTTGAATTGCAATCATAGAAAATATTTATATTAAAGTCTTCTAAGGTGACATTTTATATGATCTAATTTACTTTGGTAATTTATATATACTTATAAAATATCCATATATATACACATATATCTATATATGTTATACATATATAGATATACATATATAGTTATACATTTATAGATATACATATATATATATATGTATATATATATATATATATATACACACACACACGGGAGTGTGTCTTTGTGTGTATGTGTGTGTGTGTGCTGTGTGTGTGTGCAACCTGAAAATTGGAAGAAGATAAATATATTATGCCTAAATAGTAAGCTTTTAGATACATTTACTATTCTCTATTGATACATGTTTTGATTATAATCTTTAGTACAAAACTTAAATGTATTATTTATTTTATAACATTTAAGCTAAAATAGAACCTACAAAGACTACTTTACTGAAAAACTAAATATACAATAATAAAGAATGTTAGACGACAGGAAGGTGAGTTTTTCTGACCACAAACTTTTCTCTGCCCCTGCTCCCTTGTTGGTACTGGGATTACAAGTATATTCATTACAACCAGCAACTGTTTTTGTTACTTATTTTATTGAAGACTCCATGATTTAACTTAGTTTAAATAATTTTTATTTTGGAGGGAACTATAAAATTCTTATTTAAATCAAGATTTAGATTTGGAAAATTTTACATATTAACATTATTTACCACCTGAGCCACTCCTTGCTCAGACCTGAAACATGTTTTTATAAAAGCAAACAGAAAAACTAAAGAGTTATCAGTGTTACATTCCTAGAATATTATATGCTTGTTTATAAATTTGACATTGTGTGTTTTGTTTATGAAATTGCTGTTTTTATAAAATTCGTGTATCTGTAAATTCCTTACATTTCATAATCATTTTAAAAATCTATTCTTTTAGATTTGCATTCTCCATGCAAATCCTATTTCTTCTATATTATCACTTCATTTTCTGTAAGGACTCAGATAGTGGCTTTTAGAACAAAGCCTATTATTCTGTTGGAATTCAGCAATTACCAAATAATAAAATATGATGATAACATTCCATCCTCACTGTCTTGTCCGAAATTAATATATAAAATAGTCTATCAAGATAGAAATTCCAAAGGACATTAAAGATCTTCTTGATAATTGTATCATATCATATTACAGTCAAATAGCATTTTTAATTATTTAATGATAATTATTTCCAGACTAATTGCAGAAATACTGAAACGTTTATCACAAAGACTTGAGCCACCCTACTTGAGGCACTAATTTCCATTTTTGTTTGTCCTGGCAACTGTTTCTTTAACTTTGCTTTCTGCCTTTCATTATATCAAATTTCTTTTGCTGCAGAAGCTACATTGTAACCCAGCTTCTGGAGGAGGGAGGGGGTCTTCTAGTGGTTACGAGATCTTTTGCTGCTCTTAAAGAGGACTCTGGCTTTGCTCCCAGCAGCCATCTGGTGGCTCATGGGAACCTATATTGCCAATTCCCGTGGGTCCTGAAACCACCTTTTGATCTCCATGAATATCTGCATACCCGTGTTACTCATACACATAGGATAAAAATAAATCTTTACATTTCTTTTTAAAAGAACAGGAGTTACACTAAATACTCGGTTATCATTTAACATGCTATGTTATTTTAAATGTTAAGATTTTAAATGTGATATACTTGAGAGCAACATTATGCACACTTAAATATAATTAATTATGATTGATTGTAAATATAATTTAAAATGCTAACTTCAAAATTTTTTCTTTATTATCGTTCCATTATAAGGACATTTATACAAGCATGATATTCCTAGAGTTATTACACTGCACAAGAAGGCCAGAATATTTCAAAACTCAAAATTGGCTTGGTTTGTAATTTAGTTTATCTTTTCCAAATGTTCCAGGTTCGCCAGGCTAACTGTTCCTTGTCCTCTTTCCCAGTGTTTCCTTTATCTCCCCTGCTGATTCTTTATTTTCTTTCACTGCTTCATGCTCCTGTCAGGAAAAGTGAAAAGCACTTACAGAGAATTCTCTGTCTCTTTGTCTCTGTCTCTCTCCTGCTCTCTCTCTCTCTCTCTCTCTCTCTCTCTCTCTCTCTCTCTCTCTCTCTCTCTCTCTCTCTCTCTCTCTCTCTCTCCCTCCCTCCCTCCCTCCCTTCCTGTCTCCCTCTCTCTCCCTCTTTTCTTCTCTTCCTCTCTCTGTCTCTTTCATATATATATGTGTGTGTGTGTGTATGTGATATGTGTGTGTGTCTTTATCTCTCTGTCTCCCTCCCTCCCTCCCTTCCTCTCTCTCTCCATTTCCACTAGTTTTTCTTATCACCTACCCTTTCCATTTTGCTTCCTTTTATACTTTCTTACATTTCTTAAGCAATGATAACATCACAATAAATATCAGGTTACTTCTAGGGCAGATAATACATATATATCTATATATGTTACATGTCATAATTTATAACTCTGATACAAATAGGTCTCCTGGAATGAAACCTTGTACACTAAACCATCTGATGAATATATAGAGACCTTTCTCTTTTATATACATAATTTTTATGAAACTGTAATGATAAATGTTAAAGGAATGTTTCCTATCTCAGTTCCAGACAACTATCAGATATGCTCACATGCATTAGTAACTTACCATTCGTACACAGTGAGATGAGTACAGATTCGTACTGCTCTTTCTAGGGAACCCTCCAAGTCCTGGGAAATTGAAATAATCCTCAGTACTGCCCAGTTTGGAAGATGGCATGCATGGCTCAAATCTGGATGATTTTCAGATTTCAGATTTGATAATATTTACACAAAAGGGAGAGAATGTCTTTGATGAAAATCAAATATCAGAACATGCGTCTGTTTAAACAAAGCACTTGTTCTGGGCGTAGGTTCCTTAAACACTTTAACAAACAAGCAATCAAACAAACAAACAACTCATTTCATGGCAGGCAGTGACCGTAATTTCTTCACATTGTCAGGTTTATCATCTTTTTAGTTGCACAGAGCATTTTTCATTCCAACTTGATCCAAGTTCCCCAAAGTTTACTGTTAGTCCTGGCTAATTTTTTAATACTTCTAAGTATAAGTTAAAAGAAACAATACAGATCATTCTTGATTACTGGCAAACAGCAGATGTAATTACTATATTTGTTTTATATTAACTTGATCATAAACATGGTGAAAGATACAAATTTGTTGAACTAAAACTTATTTTTACATTAAAAGAAAGTAAAAGGCTGTAAGTGTGCAAAGCATGAACATACAATTAATATTGGATTAATTGTTTCCAGGATTACAAAGGCTTTATAATTTCATTGTATATATTTCAATCATATAAAAATAATAAACATGGAATATAAACATTTGCTATTAATAAAATTACAACATCTGAAAGAACTCACTATTCACAAGTAATCTATACTCAAGCTGTACCTTCATTTGCTAGTAAGCACTAATTTCACAAAAATTAATCATGTTAAAACTAGTACACTAATACTAACAATGCTATTACTAATAATTGGTTTAATACTAGTATATACATATAAAGTATTATTATTTAAGATTATTGTTAGCATACTATTAATTATGTTAATTCTAATGTTTTACAGCACTAGTACTTATATATATATATTCAATGGTCCTTTCCTTTAATTTAATGTACAATTATTTAATCTGTGTCAGTATATAAAAGTGATTTCAGTCCATTTCAAAACATCAATTACTCTCTATTATTGATTCTTTCCATTTGATGTTGTTAACTATTAAGTTATAATAAACATTTTCTTATAATATAGATACATTAATTTTGAAAGTACAAACATTAAATGAATAATTTAAAGATTTATTTATTAGAAGATATTATTAATTTCATCACTGAAATTACATCTATTTTTATTCTTATCCTTGTCAGTAATAGCCATTTTGATTTTCATTCTTGATAGTTCTATTGCCTATAAATGGCTACAGCTTCATCAATATAATCAGGAAGCAGCATGAGCTAGCTAGCTGAGATGTAGCCTACTGAAACTGTTGGCTGGATTTCTATGACAGTGACTGAGGACCTGAAACAGAAGATGTGCTCTGGCTAGAGTTTGCAAATGACTACCTTTTGGGTTATTTCTTGGAATAAAGCTCTAAAACCTTTTTGAATCCTATTTTAAAAGTTTAATATTGAGAATAACTTACAAATGAGGGTGATGGTAACAATTATAGATGCTTTGAGTTATTCATCTTGGTACCCGGTAAATACATTTTGTGAAATATTTAAATCATAGCAAGAATCTTATTGACATTACCTTGGCATAGAAGATTATTTTAAATATCATTTTTAACTACATTCACCTTTTCTAAGTTTTCCTTTACTGAATACACAAAACATTCTGTTTTATTGGTTGATGGTAGACAGATAGAAGCTAACTACTGCCCAGAATATAAACATGAGGATAATATGATGAAATGTTCATTAATAATTGTTATAAATACTATAGGCATGTAAATGTATGACCACATTTTGTTCAACTCATATATCAGTAAGATACCCATATCTCCAAATAAAGAAATTTAGCACCGATTTTTGATCCTTTACAGAGCAAAATTGATTCTGCATTTGATGAAGGTAGTTTAATATCTCTTTTAAAGGAGTATATAATCTATTTTTCTCAAATAACATATACGCAGATTTATGTTTGGAGTGTTGTCCATATTCTCATGGAGGATATATTCATGTCCTTCATTACACATTTGCCTCTCAAAGCACTGTAGATTCATAGGTCTCTTAATCGAACCAATGCTAGTGTTCCTTTGTGGCGCACAAGTTAAAAGATTCATCCTCAATGGGTTCTCGTTTTATCATAAATGACAAAAAGTAAAAGTTAATTCTTTACATTAAGAAATATCAGAGGACTGGAGAGATGGCTCAGCAGTTAAGAGCATTGACTACTCTTCTAGAGGTCCTGAGTTCAAATCCCCGCAACCACATGGTGTCTCCCAACCAACTGTAATAGGATCTGATGCCCTTTCTGGTGTGCTTCTGAAGACAGCTACCGTGTACTTATATAAATGAAATAAATACATCTTTTTTTAAAAAAGTAAAAAGAAAAGAAAGAAATATCAGAAAGATTATATCCCTGGTATTTCAGAAACAGTATTCAGTATCTCTCTGTCATTTGTGAAAACAGAGATAGACACTCATTGGTCCCCTCCCCCCATCACCTCTGAACTGTCAAAATGTTGCTTTATACTATATGGAAAATGTCTCTTCTGAGATGTTTTGGGACATCCACTTAAATTGAATTTTATGTGTGTACTTTTGTGAGCATTCAATAGTTCCCTTACAGATGTTTCTAAAATTATTCTTTGGAATATTCTCTGTCATCGGTCCTTGCCAGTTTAGAGTAAAAACATCAATCCACTCTCTAATGTCAGTGTTAGACAAAATGTGTCCACCTCAACTTCTCGCTTTTTCGTCAGGACTACAAAAGCCTCCACAGGAAATTATAAAATGTTTCTGACATTCATGGCTCACAGAGCAAGGATTTGAAAGAGCTGCAGAAGGTTATGTTGATTAAGTGGAGACATTTTCTCTAAGTCAATTGCTGAAGCAAATAAAAAGGGTTGAGGTGGGGGCAGGAGTATACTGTCAGTGAGCAATAAAACTGCACTCAGCCTGCAGGTTATAAGACACAAACACAACTAAATATTTGTGCTGTGTGCTTCTGTATACAGCGTTGGAATTTTCTATAACAATTATACATTATACAAGGCACACAAAGAAGTAACTGTCTTAACCCACTGAGATATTTAAAATCAACCATGGAAGTACAATATAAAATATATTTTGGTAGAGACACTCCTGCAGGACAAATCATGTAATAACTTAGTAACACAAAGTAAGGGCATGGTTCTGGTTTTGTATCAGCAATAATCACAGTTCTCATATCATGTAACTGCTACTAATGTTAAACCTGTCAGTGAAGTCGCTGTCTAATTTTAAGTGTAAAATAATAATTAAAAAAGCATATTTATTGACTAAGTGAAAAGTCATTGTGAATGAATCTTCAAAACCACTGCCTTAAAAATTCACCTTTCTGCACCTCACATAAAAGAACAGTGCAGTTTGGGCCCTGCTTGGGTTGACTGCAATGGATTTTGTAAACATTTACAACACTTGCATGCACAAAGCCACATAGAACATTATATTTCCAGGAGAAGTTAAGAAGAAATGCATGCAATTGAGTGGCTGTCAAGTTCTGGGGTTTTTTATATGATGCTACTCCTCATAGGCAGTAATAACAGACAAGTACGAAGGACTTTATCTGGCAAGCTGCAGCCATCCCTAACATTGTATATATAGTGAGGTGCTGTATCATCAAATGTTGGCTGTACCTAAGAAAGAATCCTGAGAATAATTATAACAGTAAAGGATGAATTCCTTAAAGAGAAAAGCAAGGCAATTTGTTATATTTATGAAGTACTTGCAGTCACTAGCATTTTTCTGATACAGTCGTTTTTGAAGACCTAGTTCTCATCCAAAGTGAATGTTTTAGCATCCAAGAGTCCATATTATAACCATGCAGGAAAAACATAACTTTAAAATCCCATCTTTAATTCTAGATTACACATAAGCCAATGAAGTCGCTTAAGTAAAAATTGTTAAATATTTATATACTTGTATTTGTCTAAATTCTCCCCCTAAACTGTCTTGTGTGTTTAATTTTTAAGAAACAAGGAGAAGAATTCAAGGAGATTTTTATTTGCTTGTTAAATGTGGCAATATTGTACAAATGGTGTTAAAATTAAAGTAATAAATGAAGATTCTGAGCAAAGAAATTGGGAAATAAAGATGACTATAAAATAATATTTTATGAGAGCATTTGCATACGTTGGCATAGTAAAATGGCATATGTGGGTATTAGAATACAGCGTTTTTATTAAAGACTATCATTATGGGAGGAAATAGCTGCAGTTTTTCAAAGTACTTTTGACTTTCTGTAAGAGGAGCAATTTTCTCCAAAATGGGTTCCAATAGCCATGTTAGAAGCCTGAAGGTAAGAACTTTCTTGGCCATGATCTCAGGAATTTTACAAAAAATTCTTATATTTCAAAAAGCTGAAACAGCATTCCACCATTCCACATAAAATAATTACATGGCAAAAAAATGAATATTAACTAATATTAGTGAATATTAACTGCATGGAAATATGTAGAAGTCGAAACTGATGTCACATAGGAGACACCAGTTTACATACATTTCTTCTGGCCATAAATAAGTAGTGTTTACTAACATCTATTGTGCTCATTTGTTACATGACATTTTACATTAGAACAGTTCATGTTCATTGACAATACTGATACTGATTTACTCACTTGACACTAATAGGAGTCATGAAAATAACTCATTGGCATATAAACGGACTGTAAGTGAGGTCATATTAATAACCAATATGTAGACAAGTACATAAAAATTAAATCAGACCAGACAAATATAGTCCACATTTCTGATAGAATTTCAAGACAAATAGTAAAGGGATACAGTGTATTTGGCTTACTTTGATTATCATGAAAAAATATATAATTCAATGCTTCATTAAATCTACCATTTAAAAAATATTCAAAAATCTAACCCATAATTGTTCCTGTCTGAAAGAACTGGAGGGATGGAAATGGAGAGGAGTCTGGGGGAAAGGAGGTCCAGGGACAGGCCCAAAGTGGGATCCAGCTCAAGGGGAGGTCCCAAGGCCTGACATTATTACTGAGGCTTTAGAGCACTCAAAAAAAAAAAAAAGGGGACCTAGCATGACAGCCCTCCTGAAGACCCAACAAGCAGCTGAAAGAGTCGGATGCAGTTATTTGCAACCAACCTATGGACAGAAGCTGGTGACCACTATGATTGAATTGGGGAAAAGCTGGAAGAATATGAGGAAAACGGTGATCCTGTAGGAGGACCGGCAATTAACCTGGACCACTGAGATCTCTCAGACACTGGAGCACCAATCAGGCAGCATACACCAACTGATATGAGTCCCTCAACACACATACATCAGAGGACTGAGGGGTTCTGTTGCAGTCAAAGAAGATACATGTAACCCTCAAGAGACTGGAGGCCCCAGGCAGTTTAGAGGTTTGGTGGGGTGGGGTGAAGGGTGGGACTTCCCCGTGGAGACAGGGATAGGGGGAAGGGGCATGGGATGTGGAACAGTTGGAGGGTGGAGAAGGAGGGGGAGTGGGATAAAATCTGGAGTGTAAAAATAAATAAATAAATAAATAAATAAATAAATAAATAAATAAATAACAAAAAAAGACAGGGAACCACAAATCTTGGTGTGAGAATGCATCTCCTAGAAACAACACAAAAGCTACATCCATGATAGGTCAATAATATGACTCCCTAAACAACATCTGAACAATGACAATAGACATGTTCAGTAACAAGGGGGAATCCTGTGGTGTCCTATCCTTAGGAAAAGCATTGCACATGCATGGTGAGACAGGGAGAATTAACTTCTTGTAGTGATGAGTACCCTTGACTGTTTGCCTAAATCCAGTGTTCAGTCCTGAATCATATACACACAAGGAACACAAGGACTCAGCAGGTTGTATAATAGTATTTATAAATAATATATGTTATATATATTTTATATATGTGATTATGTATGGGAAGATTTGGAGACATAGGAAGGGAAGAAAACAGAAGGGACAAAATGACATAATTTTAATTTTTATGAATTAAATAAAAAATAAAGTATTTGCGTTTATTTCAATTTACTCTGCCACATAGGCCTAACAAATAATATGATCAACTAGGTAAATACATTTCAAAAGTATTAAGAGAATTGCTTGAAAGTAGTAGTTGCTAATGTTTATTGCTTCCTCAATATCAACAAATCTATAAACAGAAAGGAAGCAAGCGATGGCAGCTTAGCCTTCACTCTGGTTTTTTAATACTTTACTACAAATATGACAATGCACACCTTTATAAAGTATCTTTATGCCTTAAATTCTCCATGTTTTCCATATGGGTCATCGACAGGAAATGTCTCACTATAACTTAACTCTACTGTATTAATGAGTACATTTAAAAATCCCCTCCTGATTGTTGAATAAAAATAATGTGCATGTATGGAATATCACCTAAAAAGAGGTAATCATGTTGGTGAATCTTTTGTAAGTGGCATTTGGAATAAGTTCAGGAAAGTGGCCCTTTCCATAACTACAAATATCAAGAATAGATTAGACACCCATGAAGAAAAGATAAATAGGAAGACAAATGTTTCCCTAGAGAAGATTATCACTTAATTCTGCTTTATCCTTATCTATCAGACAACTAGACAAATTAAAGAGATTTAGAGCACAGAAACAAAGTGATAAAGGCAATGAAGTTTCCCATTTGTGAATTAAATGAGCTAAACCATGGTATGCATATAATAGCAGTAGGCCAGCTCTAACAGGCAAACCCAGGCACAAAGGGAAAGTTTGTAAGGGAAGGAAAGCCCTGTCCAGTAGATCACTGTAAATTCCTTCTTGTTTAGATCTCACATAGAGAAAATTACGATAAGAATACTGTTGCCTAAATTATTGTGAACACTATTGCCAAAATATTACCAAAGGAGTAAAGGTCAATGCAAGGTTGCATATCAGGGAAAGCTGGATTATAGTGAAACATAATAGGAATTGTGAAATTAGGTCTAGATTTCAATAATAGTTTCATTGCCTATGTAAAATATATGAGTGTAATAAAATGTCTTTAACAAAAATACAGATGATACACTAAAGTAGCCTACAAAAGTGATAAAATAAAAGAAACACACACACAAATAAACAATTTCTTTAAAAACATAACAAAAAGTCCTGTTTCATGCAAAATATATTTTAACACATTTGTGGTTTGAAAGTTGTAAAGCCACTTCTTTCTAAGACATCTCAGAAGACTGATGTAGTTAGAAAGGATATCATTGCTACGTATACAACCGTAGCAAAATGTTTAAAATCTGGACCTTGGTATTTGCCATGTGCAAAGCTGCAGCAGTGTTGAACATGTCAGTGAATTCTCAGCCACAGTAGAGGATGGTGAGAGTGGAGAAGACATGTGCATCTCCCCTCACCGACCTTTACATCATCACTCAACTCAACAATGATGGTTACTGCTGGCTTTGTCCCTCAGGGCACATCCCCTATTGCCTTAAGTGTAGCATGTTATATCTCAAGGCGCAAGCTAAATGTTATATAGGCAATATTTCTTACATACATAACTTCTCCTACGTTCTAATAGCTCAAAACTGTTCACTAAGATATTATGTGAGATATCGTAACATATGTTTTTATAGTAATTTAAAATACTTTAAAATTCATAAAATGTCCTATTATTATGCTGGGTATTTCTACATTTGTGAAGATTTTGATTCTTGAAATGTTTGTGATGAAATTACATACACACACATACACTCACACACACACACACACAAACACACACACAAACAAACACACACACACACAAACACACACACACAAACACACACAAACACACACACACACACACACACACACACACACACACATTTTTAGCACTAAATCCAAATATGTGTGAAAAGTAAAATGCTTTTTGTACCAGGGGACATTCCAACGTCTATGTACTTGTTTATGTAAAATCCTGACCAGGTTATTAGCACCTTGTTAGCACCTAGAGTTTGACACCTCTCCAAAGAGTAGTGTTATATTTTAAATATTATAATTGCTGTGTATTAAATATTATCCTTGCATATTAATTTATTAAATATTATTAAAAATACATATTGAAACTATATCAACACTATAAAATAACATGAATATAAAATTAGCTTTTAATTTTAAAAGGTTAAACTTGAAACAAGGAGTTAAAATATTCTTGGGGATTTTGTTTAATGTTACATTAAAATAATATTTAATAATATAAATTGAGCATAAGTATGTCAGAAATATTAACTATTAATTCCTGGTGAAGGTTTTTGTTATTCAAGCAAGTTTTTAAATATTTAGCATAAAAATGAATTTAAGATATGATAACATCAACTATTAGCATGCAGACGCGGCCAGCCACACAGTAGTAACAAATGACCTGGTTCTAAGGTTACAAAGCAATTCTGTGGGTAGTGGGGGAAACTCTGAGGGAGTAGAGTTTTTAGTGAGTGTGCACCGTTGACTTGGACCCAGCCATACCAGGGAATGTACAGCTCCAACCCATGGAAGAACAGCAAAGCCTTACCCACCTGGGAGAGGCTCAGAGGGAAACATCAAAACCTTCCTCTTGGCCATGTGTGGATGTGGAGAGCATGTGCATAACTTGTAACAGCTTTCCATTCCTGGAGAGTTATTCCCTGACAACAGCTCCCCAACAAAGACTGTTCCTACCTAGCTTAGTTAAACCTGCAACTTGAATCCATCTGTGTAACTTAAACCCTACCTCCTTTTTTTATCTGCATGTAATAACAACTCAACTCCTTGTTTATCTCAGTGTGATAACCTCCACTTCTCTACTCAGTTCTATATAATTAATACACCGAGCTTCCAAGGTGCTAAAGTTTCTCCACCCATGTTTATCCATCTGTCTGTTTTGGTATTGTTTTGTTTCATCATCTACTGTGGTGGTTTGAGTGTAATAGCTTCAACAAGCTCATGTATTTTAATGCTTAGCCACCAGTTAGTGGAACCATTTGTGCAGGATTAGCAGGTGTGGCCTTGTTGGAGAAGACATCTCTGGGAGTTGGTTTTGGAGTTTCACAACCCATGCCAGACCGTATCTCCTTTTATCCACCTGAATTTTATGTGGCTTGGGATGTAAGCCCCTTGCCTGCCTGGCTGATGCCATGTTTCTTGCCATAATGTTAATGGACAAATAACAAACTCTATGCAAACTCTCAATTAAATGTATTCTTTCATAAAAGTTGGCATGGACATGGTGTCTTTTCACATCAGTCTAAGCACCAAGTAGACCGCAGCCAGGTCCATCTCTGCAGGGCATGCATCAATAAGGTCCAATGCAACATAACGTTCTATAATAGGATATATAGACTATGATCAGTTAGACTCCTGATGAATATTACCAGAGATTCACTTAGGGAACTTGTCCAATCATGCTCTAGCCTCTACATCTGATGTACTGTACCAAGAAAGTCTATCAAATTCCTTATATGAGAGGATCTGGCCCAATCAAATTCATGTATTGAAATTATTTGTGCTAAAGAGGCTAAACAAAAGAATTCAGTCTCGTTTTAGCAATTTTAAAAGAAATATATTGAATACTGAAGCAAATGATTGTCACCCATGTTCTTCATTACTTGGTAGAAGACAGTATACAAAGATATAAATTGAGAAAGATAATAAAACTAGTATAGGGAGGAAAGAGAGAGGAAAGCAATGTTCATATAGTATTCATATTTCTGACTTAATATTTTATTAAGGTTCTATCACACATATGCCCATGCAGTAACTTGTCCTTGATTTGAATGGATTGTGGAATGATTCATGTGGATGCTGAAAATTCCTTTTTGATCTAGCAAGTTTAGTTCTAACTGTTTAATTTTATGTATAAAATAACCAAGTCTCAGGATGGCTAAGTTTATTGCCTAGTCAGATGTCACTTAAATGGGTGATGAAATGCCAAAAATAAGAGGTATTTGAGGATATTCTCAGGAACTGAATTTCTCATAAGGCAAATTCCCTTTGTACAAATCCAGGTAGAGGCAAAAAGTCAAAGCATTGAAGGAATGGTAACTTCTCTTCACAATTTAGAAATACTGAGTTTAAAAACATCAAATTGCAGGCAGATTCATCTGAGGAGATTCTTAAACTTGGTGTGTGGTATACACACACACACACACACACACACACACACACACACACACACACACACACACACACACACACACACACACACACACACACAAGCAAAACAATACAAACCAACAGACACAAAACCCAACTTTCTTGTAACAGAAAGTTACACTTGGTAGGTTTCCACTAGTCACAAACAGAATCAGCTAGAGCTGTACCTGTCCCTTTAATACCTGTCTCAGGGAAAGCATGGCCACATACAGTCTTCAGGAAACATATATGCCTCCATGCTGGCAACTGTCGGGGCTGCAAACTTCAACAGAGAAACTGTCTATCAGGCTGTTGTTTATGACCTGTACAGAATACACACTCTATGAGGTATTACTAACATACAGTTTACTAAATAAGGTCACGGTATCAGTTTTATGTGGCTTACGAATACAACAAGATTTTCTCAAAGCAAATTACCCAAAAACACACATGATTTATTCTGACATAAGTAGACCATGTAAATAAATGTACACAAAGCAATGCATACCACTTGTAATAATATGACTAATGTCACCAACCTCTAACAACATTCTGTAGTTATAATTCTTTCATTAGGGTCTATTGCCATACCCCATCATCATGGTTCCTGGCACGGAGTAAGCACTTAACAAATGTGTTGTAAATTAATAAAATCTATTAACAATCCTCACTCTGCTGGGTTTCTGTGTGACTTTTTCCAGGAGCCCAGCACTCCACACAGCTTGAGAGGTGAAAATTTGCCCTCTCACAGAGAGTTCCAAATGGGGAGCCTGGAGATTACTTTCTTATTTTTAGACCAAGTATTTGCATCCGCTTTTCTCTTCTATCCAAACATTTGCTGTTTCTAAGCATGAATTACTACATTCTTAAGAACTTCATTCCCACATAGATGCTACATTGTTAGGAAAAGAAAATATTGTGTATACATTTTAAATGTCCTAGAGTCAGGCTGTTACTCATGACTTTGGACAATTTGTTTAATTTATCTAAATTTCAGTTTCTCCAGGTGTTTAGCAGAATCAGTAACAATACTTTATAGAACTACTGTGAGGATCATTTAGGGAAAGAACTTGATGTACATGCTTCACACTAAGGTGTCAAAGTATTACCTGGAACAATTGTTTTACTACTGTCACCTGTAGTCTGTTTGGGGACATTTTGTTTTTTCTACTGTGTCCCTCTTTCTAAAATCCTCCTACTATCTAAGTAAGATCTAGAATGCCACACACCCAGAATCCTATAGCTTGGAATGTGGATGGGGCTTGACAGAGTCAGAAAGACAAATGAGACAATATCGTCCTATCTTTCTCTTGAAGGTTGTGTGTGTGTGTGTGTGTGTGTGTGTGTTAATAGGTTTGGAGAAGACACAGAGGCTATATACTACTCTGTTTTATTACCCTATGCTTAGAGAGTCTCTCACTGAACCTGAAGTGTGTGTGTGTGTGTGTGTGTGTGTGTGTGTGTGTGTGTGTGTGTGTAAAACCTTCCAGAGGCCTCTCCTGGACCCTCAGTCTAATTAGGTAAGCCATTATACTTCTATCATTTATTTACATGGCAATTCTTACTTCAAAACTTTTTCTTAGGGCTAGGGCAATGATTCAGTCAGTAAAAATATTTGATGCAGAAATATGAGGAAATAAGTTTGAGTATGGAGCTCCAGAACCCAAATAATATCTAGAGTTCCACACATCCATAATCCTATAGCTTGGAATTGGAAGGTAGATGGGGCTTGTCAGAGTCAGAAAGACAAATGAGACAGGTTCAGGGTTCAGTGAGAGACCCAGTCTCTAAGTGAGAGGTAAAGGAGCAGAGGAGCCCATAGCCTTCTCTGCACATCAAAGAGCACACACCCAATCACACACATGCACACACACACACACACACACACACACACACATAAACACACATATGGACACAGAAACACACACAGATACACACTCACACATAGACTATTTTTTACTGTCATTATTGCATTTCTGTTGTTGTTATTCACTCTGATCCTTCCAGTTTCTTCTGAAAATTGGGCTTCTTATGAGCAAAGATACTGTCCATTATGGATGTGGTTTAAGATTTGAGGTTAATGGCATAATGGTCCATACAAATGCTTCATTTAATTAATTGCATGAATTATTTTGAAGTAAAATCCTACTCATGTCTTATAGACATCTGAGAACATTCCCCTAATAAAACTAGAGTCATTTATTAATTGTTATAAATAACAAAATGATAGCAGAATTCTTGAGACCAGGTTAGCTTATTTCACTAGTAACCCTATACGGTATTACATGATAAATCCCTTAGTCAGAAACCAGTGTAAATGTATGATCACTTTAAAGTTCTGTCTTCTAAAACAACCAAATTAAAGCATTTACTTCAGTAAGATTTTATTAGCACTGACCATTTATGTAAGAGGGATTATAGAGAATCATTGAATCTTCTAAGAAGTTCTATAAGGGACATTATCTGATAATACCCCATTAAAATTTAAGTTTGTATACCTTTTGTCTAAACTTTACTCAGAAGGAATCTGAAGACCCACCATGTATTATTAATACTGTTGATTCAAAATATTAAAGATATATTAAAAACAAATCAAAACAAAATTGCTTGTCAAATCCTGAAACTTTTTAATTAAAATAATTCTGAAATGACAACAGTAAAAATTACATTCCTTTGCTAGTACAAGTCCACATTACTATTAATTCTGCAAAGAAAAGCAAATAGAGAAATAAATTACAAGCTAATGAAAACTGTATACAAACACTGACCTGATCTTACATTTTTAAATTAACTCTTAAAGCCACAATTTAATGACTAATTTTATCATATAAGCATTTAGTAAGTTGGAGTTGTAAAGGAAGAAGCATGCAAATCAAATGAATATTTTAGATTTTACTTCACACTTTGGAGAAGGAAACCTGGTGAACAATTAACAAAGTTTTATATTGCTAATTAGTTATGTGTTTTTATCTTCCTTGTTACATTGTCTCTATATTCAAATTTGGAAATATGTTTTTTTTTATACATTGTTTCATCTGAATGGGAGAGGAGAAATATCTTTTAAACTATGCCTAGTGGATATTTTAATTGGTCTGACATATCTTCTTTGAGACCTTAAAGCAGGTTCATAAGAAATCTGCCTTGCAAACTACCCAAATATCCCTATTAAAAGTCTGCTGTCTTTAGAAGGGTGTTCTTGCTAGCTCACCAGGCCTGATCAGATGTTATATGTCCCTGTGCTGTGGTCAGCCCTTCAGAAAGCTGCACAGAAGTGAGCAAAGCCATTATATTACAGTCAGTCTGAAAACCAGTCAGTCCATCCAGAAATCATCGAACTTTGATTAACTTCTCTGCGAACATACGCAATGAACTCTGCTCTAATGATAAAACCTTCAAGAAACAAATAAAATGCATTGCAATCTACAACAAATATTAGTTCATTGGGCTGTCATCATTTGTAATCATGCCTATTACATTAACTATTAAATCCTTTATATTTCTTGAAATCTATTTTTATGCATGACAATTTTAATAATTCTATGTATTCCCATGCCAAAGCCGTCTTCTAAAAAAAAAAATTCCTTCAGAGGATTATAGTCGTAAATAGCCTTCAGAATTCCCTGTAGCTCAGTGATAGACAGTTTAAGTTAGCTATACAAGCATCTTATTGTGAAGCTTGTACATTCCTTTAAACTGACTCCTCCTTTTGGAATACTGAACCCGAGCTCTCCCACAGTACTACATACACTTTGTAATTATATTCAGTACCGAGAAGCAATTAAACCAAAACACTAATGCACTGGACACTCCATGGATATTGTGACTTAATCCTGCTGGTTTGTATCAGCCTCTGAGTTTCCCATGTGCACCATGGAGTACAATACAATCAGCTGTACTTCATCTGCTGGCGGAATGAATAATGATTTTCTATAAGGAAATAGGACCTTCGGTCCTGTTTGCTTTTGCTATTCTTCCTCTCCCTAATTTTTTGGAGGTTTATTCCCATGGTTAAAAGTTAGCTAATATGGTATCAGGTACACTATTTCCTTTCTGAAAACCCTACCCTAAGTATATCTTAAGATGTCTTAGTTATACCAATATCTTAGTTGTTTATTCAACTATAAATGTACAAATTGGGAGCTTGAACAATAGCTTGTTGGGTAAAGTGCTGTCTATGCAAACATAAGGACCTAGGTTGGATTCATGGCAGCCACATTAAAGTTCTGGGGGCTACATGTGCCAATAATCCCAGGAATGAGGAGATATATAGAAGAATCTTTGTTGTTTTCTAGGCAGCTGGTTCCAGTCCCAATGAAAGACCATATCTCAAAACAAATAGTACCTGAAGAGGAACCACGTTCTATAGATCCTATGTTGTGCTCAACACTTGGCAAATAGAAGATGTCATGGTGATTATAGTGCTTGAAGTGTGTGTGTGTGTGTGTGTGTGTCTGTGTGTGTGTCTGTGTGTGTGTGTGTAACCAGATAAATCAGAACACATATAGGAATTGTGTTCCCTATGAGATGAAAGGAGGTTAATTCATAAAGAGACAGCAGAGGGTTCGGCGAGATGTTAAGACGAAAGACTGTGGCAAACACAAATATTTCCACAAGAGTCAAGTGTGTAACCACAACCTCATTCTTCTCCATAGCCTTAGGTTATCTTACCATAAACTCAAAGGTCCTACTTCTCTCAGGCAAGAAATGACAAAAGTTTCAAACCATCTGTCAGTTACATCTATACGCACACTCACTGGGTTTTCATGAGAGATAGTTTGCTTTCTGTTGTTGTGATAAAACATAGGCCAAAATAAACTTGGAGAAAGGGGGTTTATTTGGCTTACACTCTTCTGACATATTCCATCACTGAGGAAATTTACGGCAAGTATTCAAGAGGGAACTGGAACATGAAACTGAAGCAGACACCATGGAAGAAACTGCTCTCTGGTGTGCTTCTTGGGCATGCTCAAATAGTTCTCTTATACAGTCCAGACCTATCTGATTAGTGATGAGACCACCCATAGTGGGCTAAGCATTCCAATCAAGATAAGATTCAACAAACATGCCCTTTCTACAATCTAATGGATGCTATTCCTCAATTGAGATTCTCTCCCCCAGGGTAGGCCTGAGTCTGGTAAGTTCCTAAAAAATTGCTAACTACCCTGTAATAGTACTTGTAATTGTACTTGAAGGGGGAAAAACTGACTTGCAATCATGTACCTCTAACCTTTTCTAGCCTCATTGGCCCCCATACAATTTTATATGCCTTCTGTTGAGTGAGATATCAAATTAAGAACAATGGGACTAGCTGAAAGAGACAAAGATTAAAAAAAACAAAAAACAAAAAACCCAGTGGTTCAAATACTGCTTAAAATCTCAAAAGCAGCTGTTAACATATTTTTAATACACAGAGGAAAAAGCAAACTGAAACAAACCAGTAAAATATATTAATAATGCTGTAATGTCTATTCCTGGTTGTCATCTTGATTGCATCTGGAATGAACTACTTTCCAGAATTGGAGGGCACACCTGTGATTCAGATCTTGAGGCTGGAAAACACAAGTTTCTAACCTGGATCTTGGCATGGAGATCTTGAGACATAGTAGTCATGAAAAGCTTAGGTCCAGGAAAGGTAGTGCATGCCTTTCATTACAGAAGACTGAGGCAAGGAGATCTCTGATTTCAAGGTCAATCCCAGACAAAGCTTGTCCCAGATCTGGGCCACACTATTTGCTGGAGGCCTACATAAGGACATTGGAAGACGGAAGATAAACTGCTTGCAATTACTTGACAGCACATCTGTTGGAACTTAATTCTACAGAAGACCAGATTAAACAATTAACCTCGTGGAACTGACCCGCTACTAGATTCTTGGACTTACCATTCACAGCTGCCATTTTGTTCGGTTAGTTGGTCTATAGACTAGAAGTCACCACAATAAATTCCTTCAGTATAGAGAAGAATTCCAGAAGTTCTGTGACTCTACAAAACCCTGGCTAATAAAAATGCTTAAATTGAAACTGAGCAAGGACATGGTAGATGGTAGATGACAGGAGTTAAGGGGGACGGGGGATGAAGCTGCTCAAAATAAATTGGATGAAATATCAAAGCATAGACAAAAAAATTAAATATTTTGTCTTTTTATTTGCCCTCTTTTTTAGTGAACTTGATTTACCTTTATAATAAGAAAACAACTTCAAAGCATATTTTAAAAGTTAATGAGGCAAATCAAAATGCGTTAAACCTAGCTTTAAACTCCAGGCAAGGGCCTCATGTTACATCAGTAGAAGATAATCAGAGATGCCAAGACTCATCTGTTGGGATCTGTTTGCTTCTTAATTGTGCAACAGACACACATGTGAAACTCACTTTAGTTCAACTTCAATCTGGGAACCTCTGGGACCTTATGAAATCGACCACTGCTCTAGATTTGAACTACTGGCTATTAACTGTGGGCATATAGTCACATCTGAACTATATATTTTTGGTCATTGTATGTCTACAGTATGCTCATATTTTTCAAAGAATATGTTGATTTAGTTAATTAATGTGTCATTGTGACTATAGAATTGGATACTAAGTCTACGCACTTAAAATCAAAATGTTATTTATATTTAAGATATTATAGCACTATGTTTAGTGCTGGTCTTATTCTGTGCTTATAAATAAGAGGTTAAGGACAAACAAAAGGAATACCTTCTGCTTTCTGCACAATAGATTTATGCTGATGGTGTTAGCATCTGCAATCATATCAAATTCACATTCGTCAAAGCATATAAGACCAAAAGTTGAAGAAGTTAGAACCGTTCCATTTTTGACATATCTTCATAAATCAGAAGAATAAAATGCTTAAAGAAGCCATACCGTTTACAGCAGATAAATTTCAAAATGTATTTAATTAAAATGTATTTAGTCAGGTGCAACAATATAATCCAAACTTCTTTTTTCCTTTGTTATTAAAATATATTTTTCTTATAATATGTCTTGATTATGGTTTCCCATCTCTCCACTAGTGCCTGTTCTTCCCCTACCTCCCATCCCATGTGGACTCATGGTTTTCTAATAAGACAGGTCCTAGAAAGAAATAAAAATGAAACAAAATAAAGTATACTTTGTGATCGCTTTTCATACCAAGGTCTATGTGCTGACTCAATAGGTTATATATGTCAAATGACATTTTTCAAAAGAATAAGGCATTGGTAAACAATATTTATTGATGAGATAGATAAAGGGAGACTCCAGTGAGATAGTGTATAGGGTTAGCATATTTTGTCATCTTCTGTTTGTTCCATTAACAACTGTCAATCCAGATGGCATTTTTTCATATGAAATCCCTACATTCTAGAAAGTGAAAGTGGTAGATGGAACTTTTATATAGATCCTCTCACAGGGCAAAACTCAATGAACCTATATCTTCCATAAGGACTTACATAGGAACAAAAGTGTTCATGTTCTGCTTATCAAGTACTTACCAGCACTCTGTGTGCTCTGAAATATATTTGGTCATTTAAACTTAATGAAAGCCCTATGAGGTGGATATTATTACTGTCCTTTGCAATAGATGAGAATAATATGATGATCATTTTCTCTATGCATGTTGGAAAAGGAAATGAGAAAAAGAATTAAGAAGACCCACTATTAACCTAACCAAATCCAAAGACCTAGATGTAATTCATAACCTACTGGGCAGAGAGAACTACATCTTAATATGTTATGTTTGTTGTCAAATTAGCAGTGAAGGCCATGAAGATGTCTGACCTACTGTGATGGTTTGTATATGCTAGGCCCAGGGAGTGGCAGGATTAGAAGATGTGGCCTTATTGGAGTAGGTGTGCCATTGTAGGTGTGGGTTTAAGACACTCACCCTATCAGCCTAGAAGCCAATCTTCCACTATCCAACTTCAGATGAAGATGTAGAACTCTCAGCTATGCCTGCACCATGCCTGCCTTGATGCCTCCATGTTCCTGCCTTGATGATAATGGACTGAACCTCTGAACCTGTAAGTCAGCCCCAATCAAATGTTGTCCTTGATAAGACTTGCCTTGGTAATGGTGCCTGTTTCCAGCAGTAAAACCCCAACTGAGACACCTACATTGAATCTTGGCTTGATCACCTATGAGTTGAGATGTCATCCAAGGTATACAACATGGGTGTACTTTGGTCCTCTAATATATTAGGTGGGAAAGATGATAGATATCCCTTTACCATATTGTTACATATAATCATGGAAGCATTTTTCTTATTATTATAAAATTTGATTGTTTTTGCATGATAAACCATGTTATCAGTAAATATTGTTGGGCATTAGTTATCGGATAGATAATTGAAAAACCACTATTTCCTAAAAATGAACTAAAGAAGTTATTGCACAGCTATATATCATAATCCAATTAGATATTGACAATTAAAAAATAAAATTTGTTAGTCCTTAAATAAAGCACACTGCAAGAGAAAATATGGCCACACACAAAGGTCAGTCATTAGCTTTAAATTCTTATGAAAGAAAGCATTTTTGATTATTTTTCTTTCATTTAAGCACATTAAAAAGTAAAGCTGAAAGCTATCTGGAATTCTCAAATCCATGGAAAGCTTCTGCAGTTATTTTCCTCTGTTCTACATACATATCGGAAACAATGTTATTAGTTAGCAGGAACCACCTTTTGCCTATAGATTATATTCCCACTCACCATGATTGTTACATTGAAGGAATCAGGCTGACAATGAAATTCAGTAGGATCTTGAGAGTTCTAATTCTAGGTGTTTTTTTAAGGTACTGAAAGCAATTGACATTTGGCTTTGTGCTTCTCTATGCACCAGAGGCGTGTAACATTCAAAACAACTCTGGTGTGTAATTCCCACGCTTATAACATTAATGTTATTGAAATTCTTCCTGGCTTATTTGTTATATGCCAAGCTCTCTCCTGGGATACATTTCTAAGGAATTCATAATGGAGGTGATAATTTCTGATGGGCAAGTTTTATAAAATTCTAGGATTTGAAAATACTCCCCAAAGATGGTGTAAAGCCCTGGAGAAAGCATCCAAGTCATAGAGAGGATTTGTAATTAGTATGAGGGAGATACAAAAATCAATGGAATATTAATTGTTTTGTCATAGAAATAAAAGAAAAGAAGAAAGCCTGTGACTCAACTACTATTGTAGTTTTAATTTGAATCAGTGCAGGTATCAAAATATAGGGTATTTTTCAATAAACTTCCCAAAAGTTTTGAGCTTTAGATCTAATGGTACAATCTCATAAAGAGAAAACAAAGTTATTTCCACACAAAATATTTTGACACAATTTGAAATATGTAAGGAAAAGAAAAGAATCAAGCAGAGAAGAGTGTCACAGTATTGTTTGTTTGTTTGTTTGTAATTTCCCAAAGAAAACAAGTTATCTTTACAGAAAGGTGTTCGGGTTAAGACATGTACTGAAACTTAAGGGTTCATGACACTAGTCAACAGAATGTTACAAAAGAGAGAGAAATCCAAGTAGAGGTTTCCAGGAAAATCTTGAGTTTACAGTCTTGGTAGGCTGCAATCAGAGTAGCTTTCAGACAAGAAAAGTTATAAGTTAAAATTTTAAATAGAAAAAAAAATGTATTGCAGCTAGAAAATACCCTAAAAGAGTTTGGTGAGGTTATGAAATAACATGTCTCATGTGTCAGTAAGTACTGAGTACAGTCTGTGTCATCTCAGGGTTGAAAACAAAGCTCAAAGGACCATTTTGTTCTTCAAAGCAATGTGAAAGTGGGAGCATAAAGATCTCGTATTTGCTAAAGTTTGTTTAGATAACTGTACAAGACCTTAACTCCTATGACTTACTTTCCACTCAATCTCTCTAGTCACTTACCATTTCACATTAAAGATTTTATTAAAAATTCAGGTGACAGCAGATGCTGGCGAGGTTGTGGAGAAATAGGAACACTCCTCCATTGCTGGTGGGGTTGCAAGCTGGTACAACCACTTTGCAAATCAATCTGGTGGTTACTCAGAAAACTGGACATTGTACTACCTGAGGACCCAGCTATACCACTCCTGGTCATATACCCAGAAGATGCTCCAACATATAAGAAGGACACATGCTCTACTATATTCGTAGCAGCCTTATTTATAATAGCTAGAAGCTACAAACAACCCAGATGTCCCTCGACAGAGGAATGGATACAGAAAATGTGGTACATTTACACAATGGAATACTACTCAGCTATTAAAAACAATGACTTCTTGAAATTCACAGGCAAATGGATGGAACTTGAAAATATCAACCTGAGTGAGGTAATCCAATCACAAAAGAATAAACATGGTATGTTTTTGATAAGTGGACATTAGCCCAAAAATATGTAACACCCAAGATTCAATTCACAGACTATATGAAGCCTAAGAAGAAAGAAGACCAAGATGTGGATACTTCAATGCTTCAACAAAATACTCACAGGAGGAAATATGGAAAAAAGTGTGGAACAGAGACTGAAGGAAAGGACATCCAGAGACTGCCCCACCTGGGGATCCATCCCATATATAGCGAGCAAAACTGGACAATTTTTTGGATGCCAGGAAGTTCTTGCTGATGGAAGACTGATATGGCTGTCTCCTGAGATGCTCTACCAGAGCTTGACAAATACAGAGGGAGACGCTCACAGTCAACCATTGGACTGAGCACGGGGGCCCCGATGGAGGACTTGGAGAAGGAACTGAAAAAGCTGAGGGAGGTTGTAGCCCCATGGAAAGAGCAACAGTATCAACAGACCAGGACCCTGGAGCTCTCAGGGACTGGACTACCAACCAAAGACTACACATGGAGGGACCCATGGTGCTGTCCACATATGTGGCAGAGGAAGGCCTTGTTGGACATCAGTGGAAGGAGAGGTCCTTGGACCTTAGGGTGTTCGATGCCCCAGTGTAGAGAAATTCCAGGATGGGAAGATTGGAGTGGGTGGGTGGGGGAGCACCCTCATAGAGGCAGGGGGTGGGGAGATGGAATAGAGAGTTTCCCATGGGGAGACCTAGAAAGGGGAAAACATTTGAAATGTAAATTTAAAAATCCAATTAAAAAGAGGAAAAAACACTTTATTAAGTTGTAGGCTTGGAGTTTAGCATCTTAGAAAATAAATCTCTGTATTGAATAAGGGAGAGGGAGGGAGAGAATAAAGTAACATAATTACATAATTTCACTTGCAACATTCATACGGATTTTTCAGGGATAAATGAATTGATGCAGTGGACATGCATGGTGAAGCCAATGTTGATAGTTGTGCATGGGGAGTACTGGGAGATAGATGTTAGCTGGATGTAGAGATGGGGTAAGGAAAGTTCTGATGTGTTTAGTAAGAATGTGAACACATTTAAAACCTTTGTAGAAATAGTCATCAGAGAGACATTATGACGGTCAGGAGAGGCACACATAAGTAGTGCAAAGGAAGTGTTGAGAACATCACTTCAGGGCTTGGCTCCAAGAGATGCTGTCATTGAAAGTAAGGCTCTCCTCTCCATAGGTCTACTATCCATAGGCCAAGTCCTTCACTCATTTAGTTTCCAGGTCTTTTACAAGATGCCTTCCACCCTAAAACAGTGTAAATTTGATCTCACAAAGTTTTAGGTAAATTGTCCTTATAATATGTAGCCTGCAAGAAAATTGCTGATATAACAACTTGTAGGAAGGCAGTGATGTCGTACTGAGAACCCTCCTGCCTTGTGGACTCTACTTCTTTACATAAGTAGGAAATGCAGCACACAGTTCAGGCTGTTGATGCATCTGTGAATATTTTGAAGAAATATTTTGAAGAAAGTAAAACTTCACTTTGACAATAGTGAGTTGTTTTACAGGTACTAGAAATGAATAGTTGGATTTTTACTGGCATCTCTAGCCCTTGGAGTTGATATACAAATGGTTTTACTTTCTTTTCCAATATATTTAGGATAAAATATAATACTTACATCTGATGTGATGATAAATTCATTAAAAGGTTATTTAAGAAAATTATCCAGAATGAGAATATTTGTATATAAAATTTGACTTTCAACCAAATAAACTTCTCTTTACATGAGTATCCAATAATGGTTTAGAGTGTATAGGGAATGACTCCTAGATTCATTCATCAATCACTGGGCCTGTAGTAGTCTGTACCAGATCCTCTGTGGATATGCTATGGCTATTAGCTTGTTGTTTTTATGAAACTCCTAATAATGAGAACAGGTAGATCTCTGATTCTATTGCCTGCTTTTGAGATTCTTTTCATCCCATTGGGTGTCCTTGTCCCCCTTCCATATGAGGACCTTTGACTTGTTTTATTGTATTTTGATTTGCCCTGTTTGGCTGTCATCTCTTGGAGGTCTGCTCTTTTTCTGAGGGGACACATACAGAGAGTGGATCTGGGTGAGAGATGTGTGGATGGGCGCTTGGAAGAGTGGATTGAGGAGAAACTGTTGTCCAGATGGATCATTGAGTGAAGAATCTATTTTCAATAAAAAAAAATGGGAAAAATAAATTGACCACTACATTATCTTGCATAGTAAAAGTTGATTTTCCATTTACAATAGCTATAGTGTATGAGAGGAGAAGTGCCATTTGAACTACTTACTTTCATTAACATGTTGGCACAAATTTACTTTGCTGCCCTTGGTAGCAAGACTCAAATAATAGACTCTTTCCAATCTGCATGTTACAGGCATAGATAGGAAAGGAAGATTTCTCCAGGGACATAAAAATATGTTGTTACTGCTTTCTTACAAACTCCATCGTATCGGAAACTTTAGTTTTGGCTCTAGGGCAAAGTCAATTTAAAATTCTCCTATTTCAGAAGACAGCCATATACAGCTCTCCTTAATGTATTTTTTAAGGATACACTAATTACATCTTAAGACCCCCCACTTCCTTCTCTTGCCTGTGTGGGATGGGGATGGGGCATACTTTTGCTTGCTTAGTTGTCATAGTTATCTGCAGCAATGCTGGGAAAGATTAGAAAGGTTAGCTACAGTTACTGTGATATCTAGACTATGCCAATTCTGTTTTAAAGATAAGGCTGAGCATACAGATTCCCACCCCCAGAACAACCTGTGCATGCATATGAGGAGGAAGATACGCTGCTGCTTTAAAGCCATTGTCTGATTAAACTCTTAGGGACAAATTTTGCATCAATAGCTTTCACTGACTTCAAGATGTTATAATATTTTGTTTTTAAATTTTAGGAGAGAGAGAACGAGAGAGAGAGAGAGAGAGAGAGAGAGAGAGAGAGAGAGAGAGAGAGAGAGAGAGAGAGAGAGAGAGAGAGAGAGAGAGAGAGAGAGCTAACTTAAGGAACATCAATGGGCTCAATTAAACTAATTAGCATCCAAACAAAGGAGGATACTATATTAAAGGAACAGTGGAGGCTAAAGTCCTTAACCTATTTCTATTCCTAGTACTGAGCCATTATTCTCCTTCCTTATATCCGATGCAGAAATAATATAGTATTTTTCCTTTGTCTTTAAATCGATGGTTTAGCCATAATTATTCTCACTGAAAACTTAGGTTCCCTATAGCATCTTCATATAAATATTCAAAGGGATGCTCTATTTCTGCCTAGACTCACCCCAAACATCCACTAATGTGCCCAGCATGATGAACAAGGGTCAGCCAAATGCATGATTGCAACACAGTATGTAAACAAAGTGTGAGGGTGACTAAGGCCATAAAAGGCAGGAAGAAGAAATCACTCTGCTGAAATAAGTGTAAAGAAAGATTTTACAGAGAAACATAAGCCCGAGCAAATGCAAAGACTCTCTTAAGCATTTAGGTAACTAGGTCTTTAGTCCTTAAGAGTCATTAGAGCAGAGCTTTGGAGGGCCTCTGTTCTCAAGAGATCTGGGCTTTGTTTATTCTGCTTATTGTAAACCACAGGTACAGGAGAGGCATTTGCATTGCTAATCATCTTACTCCAGAATCTGCTGACATGTTAGTGCTATGCATAAGATGTGTGGGTGAGTCAATTTTTAATCACTATTTGTTTGTCTAGATTTGGTTACAGGGCCAAGGGACAAGTGCCTGATTGGTTAGTCTATTAGCAAATCAGCACTTTGTAAAGTGAAACTTCAATACAGAATGTTAGTGTACAGCTTTGTATTAATGTCATTAAGGAACAGAAATGAAATGTATAAAATATAGTTTAAAAATATGCTAATACAAGGACATTCCATTGGGTGGTCATGGTACCTGGTAAATACATAATTATTGAACAAGGAAAGTTGTTAAGTTAAACACAATAGGAATAATATGCATGACAGTAAGACTGAATTTGTTTAAAAACCATCAAACTATCTTTAAGGTTTTAGTCATAAAAAGGATAAATATCTAGGATATAATTATTGTTAAACACATTTAAATATTGCATAATACAGGATATATAAAAAAATCACATTTTATTCTATTGCTATGCATAATTATATTTTTTAGTTTAAGGTAAGTTTTACTTAACTGAAAATTATAGGAAAGAATAAGATTAGACATTGCTTCACTGAAGTATATTATGTTTCTGGGTCAAGAGACAAATTTTTTTCCAAAGAACTTTTAAAAACACACAAAAAAGACCCAAATTCTTTAAATTAAGAAAATATATCAATATATCATTTACTCTTGTATTTAAGATTTCTAAGGTTTCTTAATGGAAATTTTTTTAAACTATTTTAAATTCATAATACCACACACACACACACACACACACACACACACACACACACACAAAAGTAATTTATGCTAGAAAAATCTAGCCCTAGATAGGTCATTTTTCCAGAGTTTGACAATAGAAGTTTGAAAATTGAAAAACAAAATAGTATTCTTCTCAATTTGAACTGATCTGACCTGAACACAATATAAGGTTAGTGAAGGTAGAAATGTCCACAAAAGCCTCCAAAATCCTACTTAGTGGCCATAGTCTCTCTCCTAGTCCCTTTAAAACACAGTAATTCCTAACTAGTTGATCTTTCATAAATATATCCTTAGGAGTTGCCTGAATGTGTGGAGGGATAACCATTGAGCGTCTTTGCTTCCTTAAGGTGTGCTTGTTACCAAACCTGTGACCTTTTTTGGTCAGGGCTAGTTTATACCAAATGGCCTGTTTTCCTGTTATATTCATTCCTTAGCAATGTTTTTTGGTAGATAATTACATCTAATTAAATCTATAGATAGATATGATTTTAAAGACAGAATCTATGAAATCCTCAGGGTCTGGGATTATGGGTTTAATGCTATTTCTTTACATTGATAATTTTATTATCTTTCACTTACAGGTAGAGATACAAAAGTATCATTTTTTTTTTTACAGCAACCATGAGTTTGAACTTAAAATACAGTTCTTTATGGAGACAAATATTCTACAATAAAACATCAAAGCAATAGGTGCATGAGTACATGACAATTATGAAATGGTGCACTGTCATCTGCAGCAATACTACCTAAATTTTCATTTGCAGATAAAATTAAAGAAGTACATCCAAGATAGCATCATTAGATAGATGCGATGAAATCGAATTGTTTTTTCCCATTAATGGTTTGATATAAGCATAGTGACCTTAGTAAGTTATGTATATATATATTTATTATATATATATATATATATATGTGTGTGTGTGT